>NC_092374.1:61520823-61820823 GCF_030028105.1 Mobula birostris | reverse complement strand
CCGCATTGGGAGCATCAAACACAATAGGTGACCCCTGCAGGCCAGGCAGCATCTATGGAAAACTATCGACTGTTTACTCTTTTTCCATCGATGCTGCCTGATTTGCTGAGTTCCTCCAGCATTTTGTGTGTATTGCTTGGATTTCCAGCATCTGCAGATTCTCTCTTATTTGCCAATAGATGACCTCAGCAGATTTGCAGGTGAAGTGTTGCCTCACCTGGGAGGACTGTTTGGGGCCCTGAATGGAAGTGAGGGAGGAGGTATATGACCAGGAGTAGCACTTAGGTGCTTCCACCATTTCCACCTCCCTCAGTAGCTTGGGATGGGTCCCATCTACACTAAGTGGCATTCACTTTAACCTTTCCATGGAAACAGGCCCAGTTACAAAAAAGACTGGATATGGCCCAGTCCATCACGGGTAAAGCCCTCCCCATCATTGAGCACACTTACAAAGAGCATCGTCATAGGAAAGCAGCATCCATCTTCAGGGACCCCCACCTCACAGGTCATGCTCGCTTCTCACTGCGGTTATCAGCGGGAAGGTACAGGAGCCTCAGGTCTCATGCCACAGGGTTCAGAAACAGTTATTACCCTTCAGCCATTTTGCTCTTGAACCAAAGGGGATACCTTCAATCAACTTCACTTGCCCCATCACTGAACTGCGCCTACAACCTATAGACTCACTTTATCTCATGTTCTCGATATTTATTGCTTATTTGTTTATTATTGTTTCCTCCTTTTTGTATTTGCACAATTTGTTGTCTTCAGCACACTGGTTTGTGTTAAATATGCGTTTCTCTCAATAAAGTTAAATTGTGTACAAGTTTGCAAGATGCTTAAGGATGAGAGGAGGCTCAGCCTACCTTCATTCACCTATGCAGAACGATTCTAATGTTCCACTCTTGCCACCTCACTGACGGTTAATTTTACACCATGGCAGAGCAGAGTCAAGACATGTCCTATCCGAGGTACTATATTAGTGTCTATCGTTTTGTAAGTTATTTTAAGGTTTCTGTCTGCAGCGTCCAGGAAGAAGGTACAGGAGCCTCAGGACCCACACCACCAGGTTTAGAAAGAGCTATTACCCCTTGACCATCAGGCTCTTGTGCCAGTGGGGATAACTTCACTTGCCCCAACATTGCTGAACTGTTTTCACAACCTGTGGACTCACTTTCAAGGACTCTACAGCTCACATTCTTGATATTTAATGCTTTCTTATTTATTTATTTATTTACTTACTTACTCTTTTGTATTTGCAAGTAGTCCTTTGCACAGTAGTTGTTTGTTCTGTTGGGTGTGGTCTTCCATTGAATCTATTGTGTTTCCAGAACTTATTGTGTATGCCCACAAGAAAATGAATCTCGGGAAAAAATGAAAATGACTATGTTGACCTTGGTAATAAATTTACTTTGAACTTAGTCAGTTTTACAAAGACTGACAACGTTTCTCTCCCCAGTTGAGATTGAAGAGATCTTATCCCTGGAAGAAAGGTCTTCCACATCGTCTGCAAAACGCTTTTTCAAACACTTGATTCAGCTAGAAGAATTAGGATGGTATCAAGCATTTTTAGATGAACTGAGAGCTGTGGGTAAGTGAGGTGTTATTGCCTAAAATCACATTTATATGCTTATTGTTATTATAATCAAATGAAAATTTTAACAGACTTGTTGAACAAAGCAGTATCTTTTCGGTCAGAGGTGCCATCTTTCATCTGGAAATGAAGGTTACAGCTGGTCTTCTAGAAAGGCATAAAATACTTCAAAGTAGTCTTTCAAAGAAGAGCAGGGAGTTTGCCCCAACATCAGGGCTAATATTTATTCGTCGTTACAAAAGCAACAATGCAGTGATCATCACTTTACCACTCGTGGGAGCTAGTGGCATACAAATTGTCCGTGGTTACACTTTGACAGCACCTTGTTGATTGGGAAGTTCTTTAGGGCATCCTGAGGACATGGAAAATGCTGTAGAAAGGCAAGCTGTATTATGATGTTCAATATTGAAGACAAATCATTTACCAAAGTGCCCATTTAAGAGATACATTCTGTACTAGTGATTTGACCAATACTGTAACTATTAGTGGACAAGGTCAGAAATGGACATAGTGTACTGCGTACTCCATGTGTCATTGAGGAGAGCAAGAAAGGATATGATCACGTTTGGGAGAAGTGGTTGAGAATGTGAATGAGAATTCATAAGTAAATGGGAATCCATTCTCTTGAACAGTTTTGTTAAACGCAGCTTCCTTTGGGAAATAGGGAATCTATGATAGAGAACGTTTATGACCAGGAGAAGAATGATTTCTGTAACTGTGAGTCCATAAAATTCTTGATTCCAGAGAAATGCTTCACTACTGAAATGTGTTGAAAGCTGAGACTGATGAATTCTAATGCCTTGAAAGTACCGAAGTGGTGAGATTTTTCTCAGAAACCATCATTACTATGTTCCATTCTGGGATACCTCACTCTTCCTGCATAAAGCCAAAATCAGATTTTAGGCTTTGGGATCAAAGAATATAGGAATGATTTAGGATGATGGAATGAGGATGATGGATTTTATTGTCATCTTGAATGAGGAACTGAGTGGTCTGCTCAGGACAGTTTGACTTGTGTGGATTGTCCCGGAGTTAATTGGATGATTGGGTACTGCACTGTGATGATTCCCAGAGAATCAAGTAATTATTATCTCATTTGCGGAACAGGATAAATAACAAACCTTGTACCATTTTTTATATGCCTAATAATGTCCTGGAGATGACCGTGAGACCGTGATGACTGAGAGGACTTGCTGAAGTTCTGGTAATATACCCAAATGGCCATGAAGTGAGTAGCTCACCATTCTATATATGTTCTGTTTTCAGGTTACACTGGTCTGAAGGATGCCATTGAGAAAGCTGATTTTTGTGAAATTGAAAGGTTGCGGGATTATAAAGAGCTTCTGAATCGTGTTTCTCAAACAATTGTTTCTAACATAAAACCAAATGATGTTCTTCGATTCATGCCGTGTCTACTACCCAGAGAACATGAAGAAATTAGCAAGGTACTCCTAAATGCTTAAAGGACGTGGGGAAGTTGATGGGCAATAGTCAAGCTTGCCTTCTAATATTGTCTAGGAAATTACTGCTTCATATTTAGGACCTTGCCATATGCGACACAGGTACAAAAATCACAGGAGTATGTAAAGATACAATTTTTTCACATTTTTCAATTTCTTCTGTTAACGGGCCTCAGAACTGGATCTGATTTTTTTTGCATCTCTCTCAGTTCTATTGTTCCAGCTGCCTGAGTCTGAACTGTGGAATTCCTTCCCTAATCTGCTTCGTCCGTCTACTTATTTCTTCTTCCTAAACTCTTTTGTTGCCTGAGGCTTTGTCCTTTCTAGTACGTCTCTCTTTGGCACATTTTTTTAAATATAAAATTTAATTTCTTTTTGAGGATCTAGGTTGATTGCTTGATTTATTTATTGAGGTGCAATGCAGAATAGGCCCTTCTGGCTCTTCAAGCCCAGCAATCATCCAATTTAACCAGAGCATAATAACATAACAATTTACAATGACCAATTAACCTACCAACTGGTACGTCTTTGGACTGTGGGAGGAAACCGTAGCACCCAGAGGAAACCCACAGGGAGAACTCCTTATAGGCAGTGGCGGGAATTGAACCCTAGTCGCCTGTATTGTAATACATTGTGCTAACCACTATGCTACTGTGATGCCTCAGTACCCAATGTCACTGGTGATGCTGACATTTATTGCCCCCAAGGAGTAACTGCTTTGAACCTAAGCAACCTTTCTGCTGATAGGTACTTCCCTGGTGCAATTTGGCAGGTAGTTCAAGGATTTACACCCAGTGACGATGCTTTTAAATCAGGATGATGTGTGGCCAGGAAGGGGACCTGTAAGTGGTCCACCAATGCTCCTGTTGTCCTTTTCTTTCGTAGTAGAAACCACAAGTTTTGGTTTTTTTGTCAGTGTAATAGCAAATCACTTTGTTGATCCACTGCTGTGTAGCTAATGGTGGTTCATGGGATTCTCATCAAGTGGGTCATCTTGACTTGGGTAGTGTTGAGATACATGATAAAATGATGGAACTGGATTCATCTGGGCAAGTGGAATATATACCACTATATTCCTGACTTGTGCCTTGTAAAAGCTGGGAAAGTTTTCAGCTGTTAGCAAGTGAGTTATTTGCCACAGGGTACCTACCTGTGGCTACAGGACGTATGTGACTGGCCCAGTTGAGTTCCTGATCATGGTGGTAGAGGCACTGAATGTCAAGGATAGTTGGTTAAACTCTCTTTAAGAAAACCATTGCCTGTCATTTCTGTTATGTGAAAGTTACTACCGTTTCTTAGCCCATGCTTAGATGTTGGCTTGGTCTTGCTGCATGCCAGCACAAGAGGCTTCATTTGTTAAGACTGCCATCAGTTTTGATTCAGTGATGAAAAATACAGGGCACTGAAAACAGTTGGCCAAGAAATATCCCTAGAGGAACTCTAGGGCTGGGATGTTTGTCCTCCAACAAGGTCAATCTTCTTTCTGTGAGGCATGTCCAAACATTGAAATGTATTTCCTATGATGCCTGGCTTTACCAGGGCTCCTCGATCCCTCACCCAGACAGACGTGGCCTCGGTATTACTGTGGCTCTCACTTCATGTCTGGGATTCAGTCACTGGTCCACCATCAGATCGTGATTGTGGTGAGGTCATGAGGTGAATGGTCTGGGCAAAGCCCAAACAGAGCATCAGCTAGCATGTGAGAGGTGAACCTCAACAGAAAGATAACCAGCCTTTTGTACTGTGTAACCTAGCTGGAGTGCAGCCCAAACCACTTTTCCTTTGTAACACCTCCCAGTCCTTCAGCCCCACTTCTTGTAAATGACCAAATAAAAACGTAGGATACTGACTTGTCAAATGTTTGCACAGGTCTGTGAACGCAGGGGTGACACTGCAGGAGCAGAGGTGTTACTTGAGTGTTTGAGAAGGTCAGATAAACAGCAGTTTTACAAGGAGTTCTGCTTAGCCATGGACAGATGCAACTATGAAGCAGTGATACCCCTTATATCTTCAGATTCTGGTAAGAGCAAAAAGTAACTGGGACCCTTGTGATCGATGTCAGAAAGAAGAGTAATGTCAACTAAAAGTATGGGAATGTATTTTTTCCAGTCACTTTGGGAATAGAAAATTAAAGGAACGATTTAATTTAGCTGCTGTAGGATGATGAACTTTGTGCAGACTTTGTACATTTTCCCTGTGACTGCACGGGCTTTTGTTTTGTCCCCTGGTTTCATCAAGTAGAATAGTTAAGGGAGGGGGATGGACATGGCGTAATCGAACAGAGAGGACCGATGGAATTGCTCTGCATTGGTTCAGTAGGCAGATTAGCCTGTGACTTAATGGTTAACTTTTGGGTTAATAGAGAGAGAAACTTCTCAGGTCCAGAACAAAGGGGCAAACTTTTAAAATCAAAGCCATGCCATTCAGGAATAATGTAAGAAAAGTTCTTCACAGAAACAGTGCTGGAAATCTGGTATTTCTGCCCTTTACCCCCAGGAGCCAGTGAAGTAGGGGAAATGTCCGTGGGCCTTCATTGCAAGTCGATTTGAGTACAGCAGGAATCTTGACTTGATGCAGATGTATCAGGCCTTGTTGAGACCCCATTTGGAATTTTGTGCACAGAAAGGATGTTCTTGCCTTGGAGGATTTACAGTGGAAGTTCACTAGTCTGATTCTGGAATGGCAATGCTGATGTATGAGGAGAGATTGGGTTGATTATGCCTGTATTCATTGGGGTTTAGAAGTGTTAGAAGGGATTTTCTAGAGGCCTATAACATTCTAACAAAACTAGACAGATTAGATGCATGGAGGACTTTTCCAGCAGCTGGGAACTCTAGAACAAAAGTTTAAGTTTGTTGCCATAGTTGCTCTGATTATTTACTTACTTATTGCCTGTTACGCCTCTGGCATTTAGGGCAGCAATGAAGGTCCCCCGTCTCTGGCGGTGTCAGAGCTCCCGTCATCATGTCAGTAGCTTCTTCTCAGTTTTCACTACTAACAGTCACGCAAGTCCTGGGTGAAGACTCAGGAATACCATCACGCTCAGATGTACAAAGATACTTCGTCGCTGTGTCCATAACAATTTTGTTTTACCAGTCAGGGTTGTTAGCTCTGAACCAAACTCTTGAACCTAGAGGACCAGTGGACCACTCTTAGTCTGGCCTCTACCCTTTGACCTGTTTGGCCTGGGTGACCCTACCAGGAGCCAAAGCATAAAGCCCTCACTCCAGCAGCATAGCTCCCCAGATCATTGAGGCACTCACGCCTCCAAACTAAGACAAAGTTGTGGTCCTCGTGCATTCCTGGGGTATAAAGGCTGTGAAGGTTTTTGCAGCAGCAGCACAGTACATGACAGACATAAGTTTACATAAACTTAACTTAATTAAAACTATACATAACTTACACCAGAAACTAAACTGAAATGAACATAAAGGCATTAGCACAAGTTTCCAGCTCAGAATACAGGGTAAGAAAGTTCTTCATCAATGGAATGGTGAACCTGTGGAACTCTCGATCCCTGAGGCAATGGAGCCAAAGTATTGAATATATTTAGGAAATGATCATGGGGTAGAGGAGGAAGTGGGAACAGGGTATTAAAGTCAATGATAAGCCCTAGAAACACACACAAAATGCTGGAGGAACTCAACAGCCCAGGCAGCATCTATGGAAAGGAGTACAGTCGACGTTTGGGGCCGAGACCCTTCAGTAGGACTCCTGAATGATGAAGGGTCTTGGCCTGAAACATCAGCTGTACTATTTTCCATAGATGCTGCCTGGTCTGCTGAGCTCCTCCAGCATTTCGTGTGGGTTGCTCAGATTTCCAGCACTTGCAGGTTTTCTCTTGTTAATGATGAGACCTAATTGTGTTGTATGATGGAACAGCCCAAAGGGCCATAGGGTTTATGCCTAATTCTACTTTCTCTTCTTTATCCAATGGGGAAGATGTTCTGCTGACTTTCCATGTGGTTTGGCCAGATCTAGAACAAGACCCTTGACTGCCCTTTGAAATAGCTTTCACTTCAGAGTGCTAGGGTAATCGGGGTGGGCAGTAATTGCTGGCCATGCCAGCTGTGTCATGTCCTGAAACTTGAATTGAAGAGAATTCACCACCATAGTTATTTGGTAAGAACCAAGGTGGGACTATAAAACTGTTGTGTAACTCTTGACTCTTTTCCATAGATGAGGCATCTAACAGCTCTTTAACCATGGAGTCTGTCATCCAGTACTCCGAAGAACCAGAAAACATGGACACTTGTAGTGCACCAGACAACAGTACGGGTAAGTATGAACTCCATTGCTGTTCCAGTGATTGTATGCTGGTGGATTAGTTCCCTGCAGAGGAAGTTTCTGTTTTTTGCCCCAAGCATACCAGTCAGAACCTTGTGACTCCAGGTGTCAACTGCGTACCAACATCAATAGCAGCGAAAGCTTAGAAAGGATGTGAAACAAAACATCAACACATGAAGATCTGCATGATTAGGCAGGAGAGCAGATTTTAAGGTGATGAGAATTGTCTGGATGGGAATTCCCAAGCTTAGCACCACAGTATTAAATTTCTGTCCCATCAGGTGTGAAGCGACTGAGAGTACGAAACTCCGCCCCCCCCCCACTCCCCCCCGGATAGGACGCCAGTCTATCGCGAGGTAACCCCCAGCATTTGCTGGTACCCATTTTCAGTTGGGTGGACTGGAGCAGTGTCTGGTTAAGTGCCTTGCTCAAAGACACAACATGCTGCCTTGGCTGAGACTCGAACCCACAACCTTCAGATTGTGAGCCCAACACACAGTATTAAATGCCCAGTCTTTAATGATATAATGATTAAATAAGCAGATAATCCAGAGGAAAGAATTCGAGCAGCTTGCAGATTTTGGAGGGTTGTCATAGTGCAGATTGTTACAGGAATGGGTGAGAGGGTGTGGGAGGATAAAGAACTATGAGAAGTTTGAAAACAAGGAGAAGAGACTTTAAAATTGTAGAACTCAGCAAGTTTGGGAGAATCTACGTGTGCAAAGATGGATAAATGGGATTGTGCCACTTGGAGTATTCTAGATTTTAATGAAATTATGACCTGAAGTCAAAGGACTAGTGGGAAGATGAAACATACTTGTGACACTCAGTGAGTTCTGATGATCTAGAACAAGCTGTCTGAATGGGACAGGGAACAAAATTCAACAATATCTTTCAAAGGATGGATAAATTCTTGAAGTAGGATGAGAAATCAGGAAAAATGTTATAAATTCCAATTGGAATTAATTGGACTATTCCATCAAAATATGCCCAGAGGCTCAATAGGCTGAATTTCTGCTGTCTGTGCTATCATTGTGTGAATTGCTATAGTTTAAAGTCGCTAATGAGTTGTCAAGGAGTAGGTGTCCCTTTATTATTATTATTGTTGTTGTTAGACTGTAACACACGCAGTATGCGTTTATCAAGACTTGCTTTGCAAGTGTTAAGATTCCACAAACATAAAATGGCGCAGTTTTGTTGAACTAAATGAGTTTTTCCCCCTGTCTAATGTCCCCCATAACTTAGTATGTAAAAGTTAATATGTAATGAACACATAGATATAAAAGCTGGGGTGGGTTTCATTCTTACACCCAGTCTTTGCTTCCATCAATAGTTCAGATGTTTAGAATCTGAAATTAGAAACCTGAAAAACCACGGTGAAATTGCTCAGTAAACACAAGAGATGCTGGAAATCTTGAGCAGTGCACTGCTGGAGAAACTGAGGAAGCCAGGCAGCATCAATGGAGGGGAATAAACAGTTGATGTTACATGTGTCTGGATAGCATCCACCCTGATGACATGAGTAATGATTTCTCTGTTGTTGTTAAGCGCCATCGAGTCGGCGTCGACTCATGGCGCCCCTACGGGTAGTTACCCGAAATGAGCTTCGATCCTCGCAAAGGCAGCTCATTGCTGATAATGTTGCATTCATAGCTGTCCTCATAGTCATAGTCATACTTTATTGATCCCGGGGGAAATTGGTTTTCATTACAGTTGCACCATAAATAATAAATAGTAATAAAACCATAAATAATTAAATAGTAATATGTAAATTATGCCAGGAAATAAGCCCAGGACCAGCCTATTGGCTCAGGATGTCTGACCCTCCAAGGGAGGAGTTGTAAAGTTTGATGGCCACAGGCAGGAATGACTTCCTATGACGCTCTGTGCTGCATCTCGGTGGAGTGAGTCAATGGCTGAATGTACTCCTGTGCCCACCCAGTACATTATGTAGTGGATGGGAGACATTGTCCAAGATGGCATGCAACTTGGACAGCATCCTCTTTTCAGACACCACCGTTGGAGAGTCCAGTTCTATCCCCACAACATCACTGGCCTTACAAATGAGCTTGTTGATTCTGTTGGTGTCTGCTACCCTCAGCCTGCTGCCCCAGCACACAACAGCAAACATGATCGCACTGGCCACCACAGACTTGTAGAACATCCTCAGCATCGTCGGACAGATGTTAAAGGACCTCAGTCTCCTCAGGAAATAGAGACAGCTCTGACCCTTCTTGTAGACAGCCTCGGTGTTCTTTGACCAGTCCAGTTTATTGTCAATTCGTATCCCCAGGTAGTTTTCCTGCTGGAAGTGCGTTGTTGTTAGGGCTACATATCAACAACCGTGCAGTTGAGCAGTTCGTGCAATCTCATGTGATTTCACTGCAGAATCAAGATATTATTATCATCAACAGAAAATAACCTAGGTTGGTGCATCGGTCTTGCGGAGCCCCGGGCCGCTCGGGGAGAAGGCAGCGAGCGCTTTTGGCTTCTGGCGTCTGAGAAGGGAGTGGCTGAGTTGGCTCGACTGGAAGCTGGCTGTGTTTTGCTTGATGCGTGAATGTGGTTTGGAACCTGTTGAGGGAAAGAGAATGGGGAAGGAACGGAAATTGCTGGGAGGGGGTCGTGTGGGTCCGGTAATGGCGGACAAGATAAGAGGCGGGGTTGAGGGAAAGAAAGTGGAGAAGGAGAGGGATAGAGACTTGGGACCAGAGGTAGGCAGCTGGGGAGAGGTGGATTATTGTGAAGGGAGAAATAAAGGGAATGAAGAGGTAGTGAGGGATCGGATGAATAAAAACCAAGACAAAGGGAATAAAAGAATAAGAAATGATAGTGGAGAAAGCTCTGAAAGTGAGGAAGGTGAACAAGCTCAGAGAGGAGGTGTTGTCATAATTAGGTTTAATGAGAAGGCTCAGGGACATATGAAGAAAATTAACCCGTTTGTGCTAACAACAACTCTGACAAATAAGATAGGGGAAATAGTATTTGCAAAAGTCCTTAATGATGGCGACTTATTGGTAAGATGTGCGAATGAGGAACAACTTGAGAAAGCATTCAAGCTGAAAGAGATAGGAAAATGCAAGGTGGAATACACTGGGAGGGTGGGAGCACAAAACAGTGGTTGTAAAGGAGTGATCACGGGGATACCAATGAGTATAAATATGGAGGAGATAAAGAGGAATATCAAAGGAGGGAAAGTAATGAATGTTCAAAGACTGAAAACAACAAAGGAGGGAGTGAAAAAGGAAAGTGAATCAGTATTGATTGAATTTGAAGAAGAAAGAGTGCCAATGAAGGTGTTCCTGGGTTTCATGAGTTACCCAGTGAGGGTGTATGTGCCAAAGCCACTGAGGTGCTATAATTGTCAAAGGTTTGGACACGTGGCTAAAAACTGTAAAAGGCAGAGGAGATGTGCTAGATGCGGGGGTGATCATGAATATGGAAAGTGCGGAACAGGAGTTCAACCAAAATGCTGCAATTGTGGAGGAGCTCATAATGTTGCATATAGTGGGTGTGAGGTTGTGAGACGGGAGACTAAAATTCAAGAAATAAGAGTGAAAAGAAAGATCACTTATGCAGAAGCTGTAAGAATGTCAAGAGAACAGAATAATGCTCCTAATGAACAGGGAGCAATAGGGATATGAGAGATGCAACAAAGAACAAATGACAGGATTTATGTAGACAAAAAGGCTCTAGTAACATTCATTGCAGGAGTGATTAATAGTACTGCTGAGGTAAAGTCAAAAAGTGACAAAATTCAGCTGGTGGTAAAAGCAGCAGTAAACCATTTAGGGTTAGTAGGACTGACATGGGAGGAAGTGAGGGAGAACCTCAGTAATCAGTCAAGCCAGGAAGTGTCATGTGTTGGTTAATACTAATTATGGTGATTCTTTTACAATGGAATGCAAGGAGCTTACTGGCCAATAGCCAGGAATTCAAGCACTTTATTAAAGAAATGGTTGTAAAACCGGGTGTAGCGTGTATTCAGGAAACTTGGTTGAAACCAACTTTAGACTTTGTGGTATATGGGTATACAATGATAAGGAAAGATAGAAATCTAGGGGGAGGAGGGGGTTGTGCTATGTTAATCAAGCAAGGTATACCATATAGGGTACTGGAAAAAGGAGATGATCAGGAATACATAGTGGTGGAAGTGTGGGAGAGAGGGGAGGGAGTGGTTATAATTAACTACTACAATCCATGTAAAAGGTTGGATTTGGACAGCCTATTAAAGATACAAGGACAAAACAGACATAAAGTAGTGTGGTGTGCAGATTTCAATGCTCATAGCACAATATGGGGGGATCAGATTACAGATCCAAATGGAAAGGTAATTGAAGATTTGATGGAAGAAAGGGATTTGGTGTGTATGAATGATGGTAGCGGCACAAGGATAGATATAACAACAGGAACTGAGTCAGTGTTAGATATTACGTTAGTGTCTAATACCTTGGCTGGCATTAGTAACTGGGGAGTTTGGACTGCTTCAACAGTAGGCAGTGATCACTACCCGGTTTTGTGTTCAGTGGGTGAGAGAGTTGAAGTAAGACCAGGTGGCGGAACCCCAAAGTGGGTGTTTGAAAAAGCTGATTGGGGTAAGTTCCAGAAGTTGAGTGAAGAAGGGTTGATAAAGATTGATATTTCTGGAAATGTAGATGAATTAAACAGTCAGGTGACTTCAGCAATTATCATGGCAGCAGAAGGATCTATACCTAGGAGTAAAAATAGGATGAATAGAAAACTGGTACCATGGTGGACAGAGGAATGTTGTCAGGCTGTAAAAAACAGAAATAGAGCATTCAGGCTAGTTAAAAGAACCCATAATATGCAGCATTTGGTTTAATATAAGAAAGCACAGGCAGTGGTGAGAAGAATTATATGTCAAGCTAAAAGGGCAAGTTGGAGGAGTTTTTGCGACAAGGTAGGAAGAACAACACCTGTGGGAGAGATATGGGGAATGATTAAGAGGATGGGAGGAGATAGAAGGAAATGGGAATATCCAGTAATGATATCTGAGGAGGAAACTGCAGTCTCCAGTAGGAATAAGGCTGAGGTCATGGCCAAGTCATTTGTACTGATACACAGTTCAGAAAATTTGTCTGAAGAAGGGAAAAGAAGAAGGGAAAGAATAATGAGCCAACACCCAGGTGTGTTAAGCAGGAGGGAAGGAACAGATGATATAATTGATGATCCATTTACATTAGCAGAAATGGTGAGAGCAATAAAGAGATTGAGACCAACCTCCCCAGGGAAACATCTGATATGCTCTGTAATGCTAAAAAATCTAGGAGAAGGAGCGCTCTTGAAGTTGCTGCATTTTTATAACAGAGTGTGGGAGGAGGGAAGATTACCAAGTGCATGGAAAGAAGCAGTAGTAATTCCAATAAGGAAGCCTGGCAAGGATCTGTCAAAACCCACTAGCTACAGACCAATTGCATTAACAGCAAGTATATGTAAGATAATGGAAAGGATGATAACAGAAAGGTTATCATATGAGCTTGAGAAAAGGGGAATGCTGGCAAGTTATCAGAGTGGTTTTAGAAAGGGAAGGAATTCCATGGACTCAGTGATTATGTTAGAGACTGAAATAAGGAAGGCCCAGGCAAATAGAGAGTCAGTAGTGGCAGTGTTCTTTGACATTGAAAAAGCCATGACATTGAAAAAGCTATGATGTGGAAGGAAGGATTATTAATTAAACTGCACAAGATGGGGGTTGGTGGGAGAGTTTTTAATTGGATTAAAGATTTTTTGTTTGGTAGAAAAATTCAAGTTCGGATTGGATCAGAATTATCAAAACAGTACATTGTGGAAAATGGCACACCTCAAGGTAGTGTGATTAGCCCATTACTTTTCATGATTATGATCAATGATGTCTTCACAAAGGTACCAGTGGATATAGGTAGGTCACTGTTTGCGGATGATGGGGCCTTGTGGAAAAGAGGCAGGAACATGGACCATATAATCAGGAAACTACAAGAAGCAATTGATGAAGTGGTGGAGTGGGGTTATGATTGGGGATGTAGATTTTCAGTAGACAAAACTCAATCTGTATTTTTTACCAGGAAGAGGGTTGAGGTAGGGAAGAAGTTAAAGATGTATGGGGTTGAATTAGAAAGGGTTGCATCATTTAAATTTCTGGGAGTTATATTTGAATCACGATTAACATGGGCAGACCATATCAGGAAAGTTGAGGAGAAATGTAAAAAAGTAATAAATGTGATGAGATGTTTGACTGGTAGGGAATGGGGAGCAAGTTGTTCAGCTTTGAAGAGAATGTATGTGGCTTTAGTGAGATCTGTATTGGATTATGGAAATATAGTATATGGATCAGCAGCTAGGTCTCTTATAAGGAAACTGGATGTGATTCAGGCTCAGGCCTTGAGAATGTGCAGTGGGGCTTTTAAAACGTCACCAGTGTCAGCCCTACAGGTAGAAATGGGAATAATGCCTTTGGAACTAAGAAGGATGCAACTGATGGCAAACTACTGGGCTAACTTGCAGGGGCACAATGATTCTCACCCTACTAAAGGTGTGTTGCAGGAGTGCTGGGAAAATGGGAGGTTTCAGAGGGATACCTTTAGTCGGGTAGGGAATGATATCGCGAAAGAATGTGGAGTATTTGATCTGAGGATAAGCCCTTCAGTAATTTATCCGGTTGTAGCTCCATGGAAGCTTGTATGGCCTGACATAGACTGGCATTTGTTAGAGGTAAAAAGGAAAGAAAGATATAAAACAGATTTGGTAAATGCATTTAACTTTCATGTGATGGAAAAGTATAGTGATTATACTCACATTTATACGGATGGTGCGAAGGAACCTGAAACAGGAGTGACAGGGTTTGGGGTGGTAATACCAGCAAAAGAAATTGGAATCAGCAGAAGAACATCTAATAAGTTAGGGGTGTTTACAGTGGAGATGCTGGCAGTGTTGGTTGCGTTGCAATGGGTGCAGAAAGCCAGACAAGCCAAAGCATTGATATGTTCAGATTCATCCTCAGTTCTAGCAAGTTTAAGGTCTTTTCACACAAACAGTCGGCAAGATGTACTTTATGAAGTCCTTCAGTTAGTTACAAGAATTGCAAATCAGGGAGGTCAGGTAAAATTTCTATGGGTTCCAGCACATGTAGGGGTGAAGGGGAATGAGAGGGTGGATGAGTTGGCAAAGAGGGCGTTAAAGAAAGAAAATGTGGAAATGCACATTAGTATCAGTAAAGCAGAGGTTAAGTGTATAATCTGGGAAAAAGTCAACCGAATGTGGCAAGAAAGATGGGACAGGGAGGGGAAAGGAAGGCATTTATATCAAATACAAAAAAGTGTTGCAGTTACTAGGGTAGGTAATGGAAACAAGAGAGGAAACTGTGTGGACTAGGTTAAGGCTGGGGCATTGTGCATTAAACAAAACATTGAAAATGATAGGGAAACACCAGACAGGATTGTGTGAGGAATGTCAGGAAGAGGAGTCAGTAGAACATGTAGTTTTGTGTTGCAGGAAGTATGGGATACAGAGAGAGATGATGAGAAATAAATTAAGGGAGTTGGGGATGCAGGAATTCACATTAAAAGGGTTGCTGGGCATGGGTGAGAGAGCACAAGTCCGGGTATTTTTAGCATTTTTAAGGAGTACAGGGGTTTTTTATAGAATATGACGAATAAACAGGACTAGGATACTAGGATGGTCAAAGATAGGAGGGGTGAAGTGTAGGTTTGTGTATATATATATATATATATATATATATATGTATGTGTGTGTGTGTGTGTGTGTGTGTGTGTGTGTGTGTGTGTAGGGATTTAGAATGTATGTCTAGTGCACATTCTGGAGCAGAGGGTGGCGGTAATGCACCATTAAGTTGGATGCCAACCGCCGTAAAACAAGATACAGACAGACAGACAGTATCCCCGGGTATTTGTAATCCTCCACCATGTCCACACTGACCCCCCTAGATGGAAATAGGGGTCACCGGTGCCTTAGCTGTCCTCAGGTCTACCACCAGCTCCTTAGTCTTTTTCACATTAAACTGCAGATAATTCTGCTCAAACCGTGTGACAACGTTTCCTACCGTAGCCCTGTACTCAGCCTCATCTCCCTTGCTGATGCATTCAACTATGGCAGAGTCATCCGAAAACTTCTGAGGATGACAAGACTCTGTGCGGTAGTTGAAGTCCGAGGTGTAAATGGTGAAGAGAAAGGGAGACAAGACAGTCCCCTGTGGAGCCCCAGTGCTGCTGATCACTCTGTCGGACACACAGTGTTGCAAGCACACGTACTGTGGTCTGCCAGTCAGGTAATCAAGAATCCATGATACCAGGGAAGCATCCACCTGCATCGCTGTCAGCTTCTCCCCCAGCAGAGCAGGGCGGATGGTGTTGAACGCACTGGAGAAGTCAAAAAACATGACCCTCACAGTGCTTCCTGGCTTATCCAGGTGGGCGTAGACACGGTTCAGCAGGTAGACGATGGCATCCTCAACTCCTAGTCGGGGCTGGTAGATGAACTGGAGGGGATCTAAGTGTGGCCTGACCATAGGCTGGAGCAGCTCCAGAACAAGTCTCTCCAGGGTCTTCATGATGTGGGAGATCAATGCCACCAGTCTGTAGTCATTGAGGCCGCTGGGGCGCGGCGTCCCATCCGATTGGTGACCTTCCTCTCTTCCATTGTCCTTCCACCTTGCCGAGCATGATATCCTTTTCCAGGCAGCTGTTTCTTTGCATGATGTGCCCAAAGTAAGATAGATTGAGTCTTGTCATTTGAACCTCCAGAGGGAGACTTGGTTTGATCTCGTTGAGGACTGATTTGTTTGTTCTGTGAGAGGTCCACGAGATGCATAGTATTTTTGCCCAGCACCACAGTTCAAAGACATCAATATGCTTCCTGTCCTCCTTCTTTTCCTTTCAACTTTAGCATCCATATAATGTCGTTGAGAAGACCATTGCTTGCACAAGTCGAATCTTTGTATGTAGAGACAGACTCCTGTTACTGGGGATCTTCTCTAAATTCTTCTTGGCCGCTCTGCCAAGGATGATTCTTCGTTGGATTTCCTAACTGCTTACCACTTGGGTGTTAATCATTGATCGCACCAAGTAAGTTGAAAGTGTCAACCACTTCAATTTCCTCTCCATCGAGATTGAAATTGGTTGTGCTGCCAGTAGTCATAATCTTAGTCTTCTTTGGGTTAGGGTACAGACCCATCTTGAGGCTATGTTCCTTGTTGCTGATTAGCAGTTGCTTCAGGTCTTCTTCGTTTTCAGCCAGTATTGTCGTGTCATCAGCATAACGAAGGTTATTGAGGATTCTGCCACCAAGTCTCACCCCTCGATTCTCCTCATATACTCCTGCTTCTCTAAAGATTTGTTTAAACGGGCAGGGGGAGAGAATACAGCCTTATCATACCCCATTATGGAAGCTGAACCATTCTGTTTCTCCTTGTTTCATTGGAACTTCTGCTGCTTGATTGATGTAAAGATTGCACATAAAAACGATCAAATGTTCTGGTACAGCCATATGTCTTAACGTGATCCATAATTTGTCGTGACTGATGCAGTTGAAAACCTTGCTGTAGTCAATAAAGCACATATAGATGTTCTTCTAGTATTTTTTTTGTCATCTCGAAAATCCATCTCACATCTGCAATGATATATCTTGTTCCCCTTCCTTTCCTGAAACCTGTTGCATTTCAGGAGGCTTCTGCTCTAAATAAGGTTGAGGTCTTTTCTGAATGATCTTTAGTAAAAAATCTTGCTGGTGTGAGGAATGAAGGAGATTGTTTGATAATTTTCACACTCTTTCGGATCACCTTTCTTCAATTGGTAAAAACGCTGATTTCCTCCATTCACTTGGCCATGATGTTGTCATCCTGATCAGCTGACAGAGAGTCACCGGTATTACAGCAGATGCATCTGGTTTGAAGCTGATTGATTTCATCTGGAATTCCATCAACACCAGGTGCTTTGTTCTTCGGTAGGGGAACAAGTTCTGCTTCAACTTCTTCCTTCTTCATCATCAGCTCCTGATTGTAGATGTAGCATAATATTCCTGATCCAGTTGATCTTTCTGGTGTAATGACTCACAGTATTCCTTCCATCACTGTTCGATCTTTTCAGATTCATTGAGCATGGCACCTTGTGCATCTTTCAGCATTCCCACGTGAGGCTGGAATTTTCTCTTCCATTCTTGTAGCTTTAAGAAGACTGATCTTGTCCTTCCTTTCTTATTTTCTGTTTCTACTCCTCACACAAGTTATTGTCACAGTTTTCTTTGTCTCACCTAGTGGACCGTTGGAAAGCTCGATTGAGAACTGTGACTGCTGCCCTTTTCTCGTTCACTTTGGCTTCTTTCCTGTGCAATTTCAGGAGTTTCTTCACTCATCCATTTTGGTCTCTACTGCTTTTTTGCCTTTTCACACTCTTTGTGTACTGTATTCTTGATACTTTCCTACAATCTCCCTGGTGTCCTATCGGTTGTGTTTAAAGCAGTGAAACGATTGTTTAGGCGGTCTTTGAGTTCTGGTGGAATATTTTAAAGATCACATTTTTCTACTCTGGTGAAAGGCTTGCGCTTCCTCAACTTTACTTTGAGCTTGCATATTAGTGGTTGGTGGTCTGAGCCACAGTCAGCTCCAGGTTTTGTTTTCGTCGACTTTTCCATCACCGACTTCCACAGATAAAATCTTTTTGGTTTCTGTGTATGCAGCTGGGAGAGATCCAAGTGTACAGTCTGCACCAGTGTCATTGGAAAAACGTGTTTGAGATGAACAAGTTGTTGGTTTTGCAGAAGTCGACTAAACGTCCAGCTTCATTTCTGGTACCCAGTCCATATTTCCCGACAACTTGACTATCCTTTCCACTCCCAACTTTTACATTCCAATCTTGTTTGCATGTTCCATCCAGTTCAGCCTGCACTTACTCATAGAAGTGATCTACTTCATCTTCCTCTGCAACTGTTGTTGGTGCATATATTTGTAGGATGGTAATCTTGATAGGTCTTCCTCGTGGAAGAATTGAAATTAGGTGATCACTGAGTGCATTGTATTTCAGTACAGTTCCAGCCTGTTTCTCCTTGACTATGAATGCAACGACATTCTTCTTGTAGTTGTCATTTCTGGGAAAGTATATCCAGTGTTGATCGGATTGAAAGTGTCCCATGCCAGTCCACTACAGCTTGCTGATTCCAAGTCAGTCTATTTGCAAGTGTGCACGTAATTTTTCACCATCTCCAGCTCTCCTTGATTCATACTGTGTACATTCCACGTGCCTAAAATCTGTGCAGCCTCTGATGTTCATTTGTGTCCAGGAACGTCAGCAATTGAAGGCTTTATTCCAACTGCATCAATCATCTTGGCTGTACTCTGAGATTTGTGTTCATCTTCCAGCACTATATCATATTTTGTTTTTGTTTTACTGTAGTTGTCAGTCAGGTTTTCATGACAAGATACAGAAGTAGATTGCCCGGCCTTTCTTCTGCACAGATACAGCTGCTGCCCAGGTGGGTGGTTTGTCTTAGTCTGAGACCTGTCCATCATGGGAGACCCCGCCCATAGATGCACTGCCGATTGCTTAGCTCTCAGTATCATGGGTGCACGCAAGCCCTCGCAGCACGACATGCTGACAAACCATGCGAAGGATGGTTTCCCTATCATCCCATAATTTCCTTCTCCCTCCTCTCTTTTTCCATTCTGCATACACTCTCACCCCTTCCTCTCTTCTCAGCTGCTATCACCTCCCTCTGGTTCCCCTCTTCCTTCCCCTTCTTACATAGTCCACTATCCTCTCCTATTAGGTTATGACTTCTTCACCTATCTCTACATCTTCCACGTAGTCCTCACAGCTTCTTACTTCATCCCCCTTTCCCCAGCCACCCTCCTTTCCCCCTCAACTGGTTTCACCTATCACCTTCTAGCTTTTGCTTCTCCTCCCCCCCCCATGTTGTTAATCTGGGTTCTGCTGCCCTCCCCCTTCCTTTCCAGTCCTGATGAAGAACCTTAGCCCAAATCATTAACTGCTAGTTCCTCTTCACGGTTGCTGCCTGACTTGTTGAGTTCCTCCAGCGATTTGTGTCTGTTACTGAAAACGAATGATAATGGAAAAATGGAGTAAAAAGTTGAGTAATTGCCAGCAACTGCTATTGTAGAAACAGGGCTAGACTACGGTTTGAAAAGGTGGAGACTGTCGCAAAAGGCTGTTGTGTGCATAATCGAAAGATAATGTCCTTTCTCTTCAGCTTCATTTGAGCTGCATTAGAACATCATCGCTGTCATTGAAATGGTGATTATAATCGATACCTGGACCCAGCTTGAAGCCCGAGGAGAGGCTATTCATCATATACACCGGGACAGCACTAGACCCTTCTTTCACATTCACGAGCTTGTTTCTTTCTTGACAGAGGAATGTCCACCCGGAAAAATTAGGGAGAATGATTAGATTGTATGGATAGTGTGGTTTTACCTTCACTGCAACATGGGATGAGGCTGCTTATAAAATATAAGAATATGTATTTTAAAATCTGAGAATGTTGCAAGCAGCAGGTCAAGCACACTTGTGGACTAAAGGGAACCCTTTATCAGATAAGGAAAGCACCCCTGGCTGATTCACGCTTGTGGCTAATAGGTCCTCCGCCACATGATATGAGTACCTCACTGTGCCAGATCTGTAAGATTTCCTGGGTGAGTAAAAAATATATATATTGTAAACCCTGGCTACTTCGATAACCTCTTTGGGAAATTTGGGGTTCTGGAGCTCATCTAAGAGACCATCCAAATTCTGATCCATATGGAAACTTTTACTTTTGGTTGAGGCTACCTGAAGCAGGACAAGACAGCACGTGTATAATCCCTTGTATTTTTACAGAAGGTGTAAGCTAGTGTTCTGAAATTGAAATGATCCTCCTTGATAAATAACTTATTATGTTTTGTTCTTTTTTATATAGAAAACTATAGCCAACAAAATTCAGATGCCACTAAGCATTTAGAATTGAGAGCTTATCAAGTGGAGCTGGCAGAATCTGCAGTAGCAGGGGACAACACCATCATTTGTGCTCCTACAGGTACAAGAGAATCAATAACATCATCTGAATGTCAGGCATCTTGTATGCCATTCTATTTAATATTTCAAGTTCAGTTTATTGTCATTCAACATATTCATGAATACTGCCAAACGAACACAACGTTCCTCCGGACCAGGTGCATAACACAGAATATATAACTCGCACACAACACATAAAGTAACATTAATTAACAAATAAAGATATAGTCCAGAAAATTGACGTTTACTATAAGCATTTAGCATTGACATTTGCACCTTGGACAGATTAATGGGATCCTGACCTCGGGAATTCGTGCTGTAACACATTCTGCTAATAGATGCTCATTTTCTAAAATCCACCCTTATCTGTCATCATAGTATGGCCATTGCCAAACTTTGTTTGATAACATACATGTTGGGGGCTTTGGACTGTTTGTAATATGTTAAGGGTGTGATTTAAGTGAATATGTAGTGAAAGACTGATTACAGAGCGCATCAAGACATCTACCACATCTTAAGAGTTTTATTTTTACTTGAACTTCTGAAAGTTGAAATTGTTTCATGGAATGCAATAAGTATCATAAAGAATGATTGTTAACACATTTCTTAAAATTGATGTTTTTCTCCCTGTGGCTGAGGGGTGCCACGGCTACAGCATTTCACTCAAAGTAAATTAGTTATCAAAGTACACCTATGTCACCGTGTACAACACTGACATTCATTTCCTTGCAGGCATACTTAATAAATCAAATAACCGTAACAGAATCAATGAAAGACCGCACCAACAGGGTGGGCAAAGAGCGTGCAAAATGCAGCAAAGAGTGCAAATACAAGATGAAAGTAAAAAATGAAATAATAATAAATAAATAAGCAAAATTACTGAGAACATGAGATGAAGAGTCTTTGAAAGCGAGTCCACAGGTTTTGGGACCAGTTCAGTGATGGGGCAAATAAACTTGAGTGACGTTACCCCTTTGGTTCAAGAGCCTGATGGTTGAGGGGTAATAACTTCTCTAGAAGCGGGTAGTGTTGGTTAAGAACATAAGAAATAGGAGCAGGAATAGGCCATCCGGCCCATCGAGCCTGCCCCGCCATTCAATAAGATCATGGCTGATCTCTCCGTAAACTCAGCTCCATCTACTTGACTTTTCCCCATAACCCTTAATTCACTTACTGTGTAAAAACCTATCTAACTGTTTCTTAAATGTACTTAGTGAGGAAGCCTCAACTGCTTCCTGGGCAGAGGTTTCCACAGATTCACCACACTCTGGGGAAAAATAGTTTCTCCTCATCTCCGTCCTAAATCTTCTCCCCTGAATCTTGAGGCAATGTCCCCTAGTCCTAGTCTCACCTACCAATGGAAACAACTTTCCTACTATCTTATCTATCCCTTTCAAAATTTTATATGTTTCTATAAGATCCCCTCTCATTCTTCTGAACTCCCAGATGACTCAATCGCTCCTCATAGGTTAACCCCTTCATCCTTGGAATCAACCTGGTGAACCTCCTCTACACTGCCTCCAAAGCCAGTATATCCTTCCTTAAGTACGGAGATCAGAACTGCACGCAGTACTCAAGGTGCGGCCTCACCTGTAGCCTGTATAGTTGCAGCATGACCTCTCTGCTCTTGAGTTCAATCCCTCTAGCAGTGAAGGCCAACATTCCATTTGCATTCTCAATAACCTGTTGTACCTGCAAGCCAACTTTTTGGAATTCATGAACAAGCACTCCCAAGTCCCTCTGCACAACAGCGTCCTGAGACTCCTGTACCTTCTTCCTGATGGCAGCTGCGAGAAGACAGCATGCCCTGGACAGCGGGTGTCCTTGATGATGGATGCTGCTTTCCTGTGACTCTACTCCATGCAAATGTGCTTAATGGTGGGGAGGGCTTTAACCGGACTGTAGCCATTACCCTTTGTAGGATTTTCCATCCAAGGGCATTAGTGATTCCATACCAAGCCATGATGTAACCAGTCGATATCCTCTCCCTCACACATCCATAGAAGTTGTCAAAGTTTTGGATACCATGCCAGATCTTCACAAACTTCTAAGAAAGTAGAGGCACTGCTGTACTTCATTTGTAATTGCCCTTACATGCTGGGCCCAGGAGAGGTCCTCTGAAACGATAACATCGAGGAATTTAAAGTTTTCAATGTCAGCAAGTTCAAGGAGCTGATTATTGACTTTAAGAGGAGGAAACCAGATGTCCATGAGCCATTCCTCATTGGGGAATTGGAGGTGGAGAGGGTCAGCAACTTTAAATCCCTCAGCCATCAGGCTCTTGAACCAGAGGAGATAACTTCACTCGCTCCATCACTGAAATGTTCCCACACGTATGGACTTACATTCAAGGACTCTTCAACTCATATTCTCGATATTTATTGCTTATCTATTTTATTTTTTGTTTACTTTTTCCCATCTCAAGCTGGTAAAACCTGAGGAACAGGTGTGGCCAAGCACACTCATTTGTCAATTGCTAGGATCTTTCGGACCAGTCTAGTGGTGCCTAGTATTGTGGCTTTCTGAAGATTTACATAGATCTTACTTTGTAGACCAATTTGTTTAATGCTATTGTGTAGTGCCTTTGGGATGATACCAGTTGTTGAAGTCACTATCAGGACAATATATACCTTGTTCATGTTCCAAAGTCTTTTGATTTCCTCTTTTAATTCAGCATATTTCTGATGTTTTTCTTTCTTTTTGTATTTGCAGTTTGTTGTCTTTTGCGCTTTGGTTGTTTGTCCGCTGCTTTCATTATTGCCATTCTGTTTCTTGTATTTTCTGTGAATGCCCACATGAAAATTAACCTCAGGGGAGTATATAGTGACATGTAGAGACCTTGATAATAAATTTGCTTTGAACTTTGTATGGTTTACTGGCCGCGGTACTGGGTAAATTGGATAGCTGTCCTGCTCAGAGTCCTTGAAACCAAACTTTTACAAAATTTTGTGGTATGGACAATGTTGGGAAAGCTGCCATTTGTTGCCCATCCCTCAATACCCCTGAGCAGCCATTTTGTTGGAGCGACCATATTGGGGTATTTATGGAGCACTTATTGGCCAGTCCTGAAAAGGAGAGATTTCTTTTTGAAATGATGCCAGAGGAAAACATTTACTCTGCAACTTTATTGCTGTTTTAGATAATGAAAGGCAATCATGTATACAGTATAAGAAACAGAACTGAGAGTCACACTCAACTGGGATAATGATTGTGTCTTCTTAACTGGGAGTGTTTCTTCAGGCCCTTCCAACATATCCACTATCAGTTCTCTCCAAGATTTGCAAATTTAGTCATTGCTGTATGCATGTGGAATTCTTTGCCGTAATTCTGGAAGAACCTGCCCAGCGGCTTAGTGGGGAGGAGATTGTCACTGGCCCTTATCTATAAACGAGGTATGTGACTCACATGTTTGCACGAGAGTGTGGCCACGCTGGAAAGATGGCTCAGCCAGCATCTTTGGTGGGAAAGGACAGGCAGCACTAAGAGCTTCCCTTCTGATAGTTCCTCCAGCATTTTGCTTTGTGCTCCGGACTCTAATCAAGAATAGTGTTCAGATGAAATAAAAGTCTTTTTCCATTACTTTCTGAAGGGTCTGGGAAAACTATTGTTGCCCTGCACATTGCTGAAAGCCATCTCATGGAGAGTTTTGAAGGGGAGAAGCGTAAAGTTGCCTTCATGGCTACAACGGTTCCTATCTTTCAGCAGCAGTTGGAATTGTTTAAGAATCACTTCAAGAACACCAGGTATGACCAGAAATGGCCACATCTCAACAGCTTGTTGATTGATGTATCCGTTGTTTCTCCTTTTCTGTTATGACTGTAAATACTTTCCTATTATGTTGGCAAAGAACATAAAGCCTGGACTACACTCAGACCCCGTTTAACACTGAGGATGCGTACCTGGGAGGTGGAGCACTATGTAAATCAGCGCTATGCGGTGTCATAACATTACGTAAATGGACATGTATGCCTTTCAAAAAATCAAACACAAGATATGTGCTATATTATTTTATGTATATATAGTAATTGGCGGAGTAACAAACAGGCAAGTAGGCCTAACCAGTACATCAGTTGGGCAGCAACACATCACAGCAGCTGCAGAGGGAAATGGGTGCTGGTCACATCTTAGAGAAGGGACCATGGTGTGGGTCCTCTGACTTTAGTTCTTTTACTAGCAGGCATTGAGATTTGACTGCCTTTTCTTAAGTTTCCTTTCAGGAAGCAGTTCTCGGTCGCAGGAAATCACGTCGAGAACACCTCTTATTGCTTATTGCTTCACTGCCGGTCAGGGTCATTATTGATGAACTGGTCCGTGATTTGTGTGATCGTGGTGATGCTGAGGAATTTTGTGGTGAGGTTTCGTTGTGTGATAGGGGTGGTGATGGGAAATTTTGTGGTGAGGTTTCTTGCTGGTGTTTCATCCACATTGAAGACAAGCTTGGGAGGATATTCAATCTTTTCGATTATGGCCTTTAGTGTTGCAGGAAAATCCTGGGCTGCCTTGCTGTCTGCACTCACCGCTCCACCAGAGATACATATGCTATGTAGGTTACTGGACTGTTTAAATCTATCAAACCAGCCTCCACTGGCTAAGAATATTACCGACGTATCTTGTTCACCAGCTTTGAAATGCCATACCACTTGCAGTTTCACATCCATGCTAATGCTTTTCCTAGACACCTTAGATGTATACGGAAGTTGCAAGCCATTTTTCAGACATTAAGGGTGAAAAAATAGAATAAATTGGCAGGGGAGCAAAATCATTTACACATGCAGGGGAGGCAGAGGATAAACTAATACATGTTTGGCTGTGAGAGGCTCAGAGTGTATGTAAGGTGCTCTCATTGGCTGATTGAATGCTTACCGTAATTGTGGCCACTCTTAAGATGTCTTAAGTGTTGCTTAAAATGAATTTTTGTCATTAAAAAAAATTTCAATAAAGAATTGAATAACCGCATTGTAATGAATGAATCAGTGCTATGTGGGGTCTGAGTGTACTTGGCCCAATTAATGGTGTTTATACTCCACGTTAATCTTCTCAGCCTTTCTATTCCCTCTTCGTTTACTCATCTACTTGCCTTTCGAAAGTATCAAAGCTGCTTTACATACCCAATTTACAGTAGTCATATTTATTCCTGTCCCCTCTCTGAGTAAATAAATTTCCTGAGAGAAAATATTCCTCATAACATTTATTTTGGATAGGTGGAAAGAATCCTCACACATTCACCCTACCCAACCCATTCACTCTGAAGACTTTTCAAGGTCTCTTAGTCTCTTATCTAATTCCATATTTTCTAATAGCTGGAATATATACATTTTCTCGCAGTTTTTTCCCTTTGCTTGTATGCTTTTTCTATTATATAAAATGCTAAAGTGCGCATGGTAATCTATGATACAAGTTCATCATGGAATTAATATAACTACACTAGTCAAAATGTTTACTTCAATACTGTCCTCATCATGGTAATGACGTTTGTGTTTTTTTAGAAATTTTTGATGGAGGACTAGACCATTTGGCCAGTAGTATCTGTACTGCCCAAAACTGGATTAAACAAGTGGCTCCCCTGCTCCTGGCCCGGAGTGTTCTATATTAGAGCCCCTAAAGCACGCATCCAGTTACCTTCTAAGTACACACCCTCCCCAAGATTATGAGCACCTGACTTATATGCAGCCTGTACATATGAACAAGGATTTGGGAGACCTGCAGGATGGATTTGCCACCTGTTGCAAGGACTGCAGGCATCTTCTGCCATGTTGGACCTTAGTTCATAGCAACATCTGAATTGTTGAGCTATGTACATGTTGCCCTTCGGTTGAGTTAAATACACATTGACCATTTGTGTTTTTATTTAAATGTATTGCCAGGTGGCCATATTTCCAACATAAACTATTTGGGTTATAAATAGTTTCTCTTGGGATCACAACACTACGTAACCTCCTACCAATCCATGATGAAGAAAACATTCTTCAACTTCTTGCTTATCACTTCATCAATGATTCCTAGTTATCCATTTCTAAGGGAGGTAGATTACCAGATCAGCTGTGATCTCAGTGAATGTTGCAACCGTGTCCTCCTCCTGCTCCCAGGGTCTTCCTGCCATTCTTCAGTTAACTGAAAGCTCACACGATGGAGGTTTCTCATTCAGGCCAGTGTTTTCATGCACCTGCTGATTTATGTTGATTTCAAATCCATAGTCTTTTAGGGAAACCCTTTCATCTTCCTTGATTGCACCCTCTGCTGTCGCTGGAATCTGCACTTGGCAGGTTGAATTTCTGCCAGGGACTAATTCCAGATTGTTTAGTATCACTTCCATCGCAGAAGTGTAAAGGAGAATGAAATAATTGCTGCTTGGATCTGGTGCAGCACAAAACACACAATAAGATAAAGAACACAATAATAAAAAGCACAATAAATATAAATACATAAGATAGTTTATATATGTAGATTGAGTGTCCATGAAGTGACACTTGACACAGGAGTGTCCGTACATAAGGTGACTAACAGCAAATGATAAAGTAGTGGTGATTGGAGGTGTAGAGGGGTTGGTTAGTGGATGGAGGTGTTGATCAACCTCTCTGCTTGGGGAAAGAAAGGGGCTTCCCTTCCTCCACCATCAACTCTGCTCTCAAACGCATCTCCCCCATTTCACACACATCTGCTCTCACTCCATCCTCCCGCCACCCCACTAGGAATAGAGTTCCCCTGGTCCTCACCCACTACCCCACCAGCCTCTGGGTCCAACATATTATTCTCCGTAACTTCCGCCACCTCCAACGGGATCCCACCACTAAGCACATCTTTCCCTCCCCCCACCCCCGCTCTCTGCTTTCCGCAGGGATCGCTCCCTACGCGACTCCATTGTCCATTCGTCCCCCCCATCCCTCCTCACTGATCTCCCCCCTGGCACTTATCCGTGTAAGTGGAACAAGTGCTACACATGCCCTTACACTTCCTCCCTTACCACCATTCAGGGCCCCAGACAGTCCTTCCAGGTGAGGCGACACTTCACCTGTGAGTCGGCTGGGGTGATATACTGCGTCCGGTGCTCCCAATGTGGCCTTCTATATATTGGCGAGACCCAACGCAGACTGGGAGACCGCTTTGCTGAACACCTATGCTCTGTCCGCCAGAGAAAGCGGGATCTCCCAATGGCCACACATTTTAATTACACATCCCACTCCCATTCTGACATATCTATCCACGGCCTCCTCTACTGTAAAGATGAAGCCACACTCAGGTTGGAGGAACAACACCTTATATTCCGTCTGGGTAGCCTCCAACCTGATGGCATGAACATTGACTTCTCTAACTTCCGCTATTGCCCCACCTCCCCCTCGTACCCCATCCGTTATTTATTTATATACACACATTCTTTCTCTCTCTCTCCTTTTTCTCCCTCTGTCCCCCTGACTATACTCCTTGCCCATCCTCTGGGCTTTTTCCCCCCTCCCCCTTTTCTTTCTTCCCAGGCCTCCTGTCCCATGATCCTCTCATATCCCTTTTGCCAATCACCTGTCCAGCTCTTGGCTCCATCCCTCCCCCTCCTGTCTTCTCCTGTCATTTTGGATCTCCCCCTCCCGCTCCCACTTTCAAATCTCTTACTAACTCTTCCTTCAGTTAGTCCTGATGAAGGGTCTCGGCCCGAAACGTCGACTGTACCTCTTCCTAGAGATGCTGCCTGGCCTGCTGCGTTCACCAGCAACTTTGATGTGTGTTAACTGTTTTTAAGTCTGGTGATCCTAGTGTTGATGTTACGTAGCCCCTCCTTCTCAAAGGGAGTGGGACAGACAGTCCATGAGCAGGGTGGGTGGGATACTTCATCTGGCACCTTTCTGAATATACGTATGTCCTTAATGGCAGTAAGCTGGCTCCGGTGATGCTTTGGGCAGTTTTGACTGCCTTCCTGTCTGCCGCAGTTCAGTTTCCATACCATGCAGTGCTGCCATTTGTCAGGATGCAGGACCCCAGCAGTAAGGTGGAGACATCTATCAGCAGCATGACGTAATGTTTGATGTGCTGACTGAGTGGTCTCACCGTGACTCTGAGGAATCTGGCAAGTCACGTCTGCATTGGGAGAGAAGTGAATGCATATTTTTATTCAGTGGAAAGCTCTCCCTGCCTCTTGTTGGAAACAGGATAGTCAGAATATGAAACTGTGCCAAAGCAGGGGAAACAGGATTATCCTCAGAGGGGAAAAGAAAAAAAAATGAAAAATCCAGAAAGTGTGAAGTTAAACTACGGAAAAATAAAATCTGTCTTGCTATGGCTTAGTGATAGCACTCTTGCCTCTGAATGAGAAGTGTCACTCTAGAGACTTGAGAAGAAACACATAGCTCAGTATTACAGTGTAGTGCTGAGCTGGCATGTTGTCATTTGGATCAGACATTAGGCCAAGGCCCGTCTGCCCACATTGTCATTTGGATCAGACACTAGGCCAAGGCCTGTCTACCCACATTGTCATTTGGATCAGACATCAGGCCAAGGCCTGTCTGCCCTCTCTGGTAAATGTAGAAAATCGCAGTACACTATTTTGAAGAGAACCATGGTCAATATTCATACCTCATATAGCATCACTTAAACTGGTGAACCTGGTTAAGTCCAGACATCCCACCTCTCCCGGAAGTTCCGGGAGTCTCCCTCATATTGATAGCAGCTCCCTGATGCCCGCAAATTATATACAATATCCCGGAAATCGATTTCTTTTGAGAGAGCGCGAGCACCATGGCAGAGTGTTCCAAAAAAAGAAAATATAAAACGTGCTTCACCCCAGACTACACTAAAGTGTAGCTACCCTGCCTAATGGGGTCAAAAATAATGACAGTGTTGCTCGCTGCACTGTTTGCAACAGTGACTTTTCTATTGCCCATGGTGGGTTAAGACTGTAAAAGACATGTTGAGGTGAGTTTTACAGGTGTCATTCATTCATTAGCATAGCTAACGTTATTTAAAGTAGCTGGCTAGCTGCTAAGGAGCTACTCTATTGCAGACATCTCACCTCTCCCGGAAGTTCCGGGAGTCTCCCGCAAATTGATGGTGCTACCTCCCTGAAATGAGTTTTTGCAGGGTGGGATGTCTGTAAGTCACAAACTCGAGAGAGTCTCAAGATGCTGGAAATCTAAAGCAACACTCACAAAATGCTGGAGGTACTCAGCAGGCCAGGCAGCATCTACAGAAATAAACATACGATGTTTCAGGCAGAGGCCCTTCCTCAGGACTGGAAAAGAAGGGGGAATATGCCTGAATAAAAGGTGGGGGGGCAGAAGCTAGCTGGAAGGTGGTAGGTGGGTGGAAAAGGAAAGGGGCTGAAGAGGAAGGAATCTGATAGGAGAGGAGAGTGGACCATTAGAGAAAGGGAAGGAGGAGGGGACCCAGAGGAAAGTAATAGGCAGGTGAGAAGAAATGCAAGGTCAGAGATGGGAATAGAGGGGGCTGGGGTGGAAATTGGTCACCGGAAGGAGAAATCGATATTCATGCCATCAGGTTGGAGGGAACCCAGATGGAATATAAGGTGTTGCTGCTCCACCCTGAGGGTGCCTCATCTTGTCTAAGTGATGTTTTTATTGATCTGACTTTGCTCCATTGGAACAATAACTACTGGTGTAAAATTGCATCTTCGGCTATAATGTGCTTTGAGACATTTTGAAATTGTGGTAGTTACAATATAATTTCTCCCTTTTTGCTATGCACTATGTGGAAGCATTTGGGGTGGATGTGGTCACCCTCTGATTCATTATGATAGGCTTACGTGTATCAATCTTCATCTTGCAGCTTCGGAGTGTTTGGAATGTGTGGAGACCAGGTGAACAATTCTCCTGTGAAGGAGTTCGTTGAGATGAATGATATCATAATCCTGACACCGCAGATTCTTCTAAATTGTCTCAAAGCTGAACAGATTTCATCGCTTACCATCTTCACCCTGCTAATATTTGATGAGTGCCACAATACAGTCAAAAATCACCCATACAATGTTTTAATGAAGGCGTATTTGGATATCAAGATGGGCACAAGACAAAGTCCATTACCTCAGGTTGAGTTTTCTGAATTTCCACGTTTCTCTCAGATATGCACATGGTTTTATAAATGGAGATGTAACATACAAAAGCAAAACTGTGCTAAACCTGATTAGTCCCAGCACTCATACTGGCCACGACACGATTGGGAGAATGCGAAGGCTTTGGGGTTTAGGGGAAAACATTTTGCTGGAATATTTAAAGATACAGTTAATGGGGATGGCTGAAGGAACTGGTATCATTCTGCATAGGGCAGGGGGTATTAAGAAAGAGCTTTATGTGATTCGGTATGCTTAAAGAGCACATCAGTCATCTCCATCATGGGTGCTAGCCTCCGTAGTACCCAAGACATCTTCAAAAACACCTATCACCCAGGACACGCCCTGTCCTCATTGCTATCATCAGGAAGGAGCTACAGAAGCGTGAAGACACACACTCAATGATTCACAAACAGGTTCTTCCCCTCTGCTGTCCGACTTCTGAATGGACATGGAACCCATGAGCAATACCTCACTAGTTTTTATTTCTGTTTTTGCACTACTTACTGAATATAAATGTATATATTTACTGTAATTTACAGTTTTTAATATCATGTATTGCAATCTACTGCTGCCACAAAGTTAACAAATTTCATAACATATGCTGGTGATATTAAACCTGGTTCTGGAACAAATTGAGTTGTGGTTTGGAGGGTAGATGTTTGACTGGGAAAATTTCCAGCATTCTAGGAAAAGAGAGGGACAGTAGTTGCAACATGAGAACTCCTTAAAAGATCAGGTATGGATTTGATGGACTGAATGCTGTAATTTCACAAGGCAAAACGAGCTGAGAATACTGCATCTTTCTGGAATGAACATTATTTTCTAACGTCAGGAAAACTATTCTGTCATTGATTCCCATTCTCTTTTTAAGTCCCTTCCCAATCTGTTTCTTTAAAATGCTTTGCAAACAGTCAGTAACTGTGCTCGTTATCGCCCTATCTCCGTATAGTATTTGACCCTACATCTCACTCCCCCCTCAGCTCTGGTTTAAGTTCTTCCACCACAGCCCCACAATCTCTGCACCCTTTACTGAGGGTCATCGATCTGAAATGTTGACTGGGTTTTCTTCCCACCGATTCCATTTGACTGGCTAAGCTTAGCTAAAGTCTTGTAGCATTTGAAGTTTAGGAATAAAATCAGGTGAAAGCAAGTCCCTCAATAGCAAAATGTAAATATGGACAGCAGAGTGGTGTGATAATCAGAACCAGAATCAGGCTTAATCTCACCAGCTTATGTCATGAAATTTCCTGTTTTTCCTGCAGCCAGTATATTGCAATACATAATAATAGGAAAAAACCTTAAAACGGATGGCAAAGGGGAAGAAGCTGTTCCTGAATCACTGAGTGTGTACCTTTAGGCGCCTGTACCTCCTTCCTGATGGTAGCAATGAGAAGAGGGCCTGTCCTGGGTGATGGGGGTTCTTCATGATGGACGCCGACACTTTGAGGCATGGCTCCTTGAAGATGTCCTGGATATTACAGAGGCTAGTGCCCATGATGGAGCTGGCTAAGTTTACAACTCCCTGCAGCTTACTTCGATCCTGTGCAGTAGCCCACCCCGTCCATACCAGATGGTGATGCAGCCAGTCAGAATGCTCTCCGTGGTACATCGGTAGAAACTTCCGAGTGTCTTTGGTGACACATCAAATCTCCTCAAGCTCCTAATGAAATCTAGCTGCTGCCATATCTTCTTTGTAGCTACATCGATATGTTGGGCCCAGGATAGATCCTCAGACATGTTGACACCCAGGAACTTGAAATTGCTCACTCTCTCCACCTCCGATCCCTCTAAGAGGGCTGGTGTGTGTTCCCTCGACTTCTCCTTCCTGAAGTCCACAACACTGGTGCCTCACAGTCCCAGTGAATTAGCTTTGATTCTGAATCCCAGTGCTATCTCTGTGGATTTTCTCCATGACCCCTTTTCTCTAAGTTATTTCCAGCTGAGTGGCCGGAGGACTGGGGTGGAAGTGAGTGATTTGCGTGAAGGAAAGTGGGATTAGTGTGAACACAGTGAGCTGAAGTGCCTGTTTCCTTGCTGTGTCACTGTCCAGTATCAGAGTAGAGCAGTAATTTGGAGATTTGTATGGCTGGTGTGGCTTACAGAGGAGGGTTAGGTCATTAGGGTTTTGTAAACAACAGTCAATATTTTAAAACTGAGGCATTAGTATGTATAGATACTAATATACATATTTAGGAATATGTATAGATCATTGAGTACAAGGTACTGGATGAATAGAATCTAGTGACCTTTGCATCAGCAGAGTTTCTTGAAGTATGAAAACGTTGCCTTCAAAGTTATGTATTCCGAATCTCCCGGCAACTGAGCTTCTCCAAGAGGTCCACAACTTTGACGTTGTGTTTGGAGGCTTGCGTGCCTCAATGACCCAGAGACCTATGCTGGCTGGAGTCAGGGCTTTATGCTTTGGTTCTTGGTAGGGTCACCTTTGTCAAACAGGTCAAAGGGTAGAGGTCAGACTAAGATTGGTCCACTGGTCCTCCAGTTCTGGGGGTTCAGCTCAGCGCTAATGACCCTGTCAGGCCGCTGGCGTTTAGTGCAGCAATGAAGGTCCTCCGTCTCTGGTAGTGTTCAAGGCTTCCTCCTGGCTTTCACTACTTCGGTCACTCCTCAGGAGTACAGTCGCACTCAGATGCAGGAGGATTCTTCATTGCTGTTTCGGTAACCATTTACAGAGTCACAGCCTTTTAAATCTTCTGTTTCCTGGTTGGCGTAAAAAAGATGCCATGGTGTAATTTTGAAGAAGAGTGGAGGAGCTTTTCTCAAGATTGTAGCAATGTTAGCATTCATTTCAAGACAGCTTTGGAGAGGGTTCCTAGGAGGTTCACAAAGATGATTCCGGGAATGAAAGGGTTATTATATGTCGAATGTTTGATAGCTCTGGGTCTGTACTCACTGGAATTTAGAAGAATGGGGCGGGGGGGGGGGATCTCACTGAAATCTTTCGAATATTGAAAGGCCTAGACAGCTAGATGTGGAAAAGATGTTCTTCGTGGTGAGGGAATCTAGGACAAGAGGGTACAGCCTCAGAATAGAGGGGCGTCCATTTGAAACAGATGCAGTGAAGTTACTTTAGCCAGAGGGTGATAAATTTGTGGAATTCATTATCACAGGCAGCTGTGGAGGCCAGGTGGCTGGGTATATTTACAGCAGAGATTGATAGGTTCCTGATTAGACACGGCAACAAAGGTAACGGGGAGTAGGACTGAGGATGGGAAATAAAGGTCAGCCATGATTGAATGGTGGAGCACACTCAATGGGGCAAATGGCCTAATTCTACTCCTACGTCTTATAGCCTTGTGGTCTATGGTCTAATATTTAACCCTCAATTAAAATTACTAAAATCAGATTAACAAATGATTATCAATTTGGCATCAATGGGAAATATTACACTTCAGAAGGCACAGTTAGATCTCCCAGTGTCCAGCAAGTTCTTAAATCTTGCTCTTACTCTCTTCCCTCGTTGAGAAAGCCATTTGCTAGATGATCAGTAGTTGAAACAGAATGGTTCTGGGAGCCAGTTATCCTCACTCCCAACTGCACCAGCTATCACAGAGAATCAGATCACTGTAAAATAATAGAGTTAAATGAAATTAGTCCACTTGCATATGCCTTTTTCTTTCCAGCCAGCTTTCCCCATTAAAATCAGTGGGCACTGCAGTCAGGGTCTGTGCACAGATTACTCCCGCTCAGGGTTTGTATTCTTCCCCTGCAACAACTAAGTGCAGTAGTTCAGCCTTCAGTAAAGAGTTTCAGACTTGTACACAACTGTGCCATTACATGGTGGTGATTCTGAGCAGACTGCCTGAAGTAATAGATAATTATTTAAATTCTGTGCTTTTTCCTTCTACAAACACAAAGGTGTTGAATTGGTTGTTTTAAAAAAAGGCCTTTGATACCCACCATATATGAGATTCTTTTTTGTTCTCAACAGATTGTTGGATTGACAGCGTCCGTTGGGGTTGGTGATGCCAGATCAGAAAAAGATGCAGTAGAGTATATTTTGCACATTTGTGCCAGTCTCGATGCTGAAAGCGTATCAACCGTGAACAAGAATATGGAAGAACTGGAGAAATATGTTTTTGTTTCAAAGAAACGTAAGAATTGCCTTAAACCACTCATAATCGTAAATGGAAGTTTAGATTCACCCAAGCAAGTGAAGGTTACCGGGTAAAGGCAGGACAATGGAGTTGAGAGGGACTGAGCTGATGTTAAATGGCAGAGCATACCCAATAGGCTGAATGGCCTAATTCTGCTGCTACGTCCTATGGTCTTATGATTAGCAACTTCTGTACTTCATAGAGTCATAGAACACTGCAGCACTGATGCAGGACCTTCAGCCCATCGAGTCCAGTCTGAACAGTACTATCGACCTGCATATGGATCATGGCCCTCCAGACTCCTTCCATTCATGTACCTATCCAAGTTTCGCTTAAGTGTTGACATCGAACACACACCCATCACTTGCACTGGCAGCTTGTTATACACTCTCACCACCCTCTGAGTGAAGAAGTTACCCCTCATGTTCCCCTTAACATTTTACCGTTCACCCTTCACCCATGCCCTCTAGTTCCAGTCTCACACAACCTCTGTGGAAACAGCCTGCTTGCGTTTACCCTATCTGTACCCCTCAATTTTGTTTACCTCTATCAAATCTCCTCTCAATCTTCTATGCTCCAGGGAATAACGTCCTAGCCTATTCAACTTTCCCTATAACTCAGGTCCTCAAGTCCCAGAAACATCCTTGTAAATTTTCTCTGCATTTTCTCTTATCCTATTGACATCTTTTCTGTAGGTAAGTGACCAAAACTGTACACAATGCTCCAAACTAGGCCTCACCAATGTCTTATAAAGTTCAACATATCATCCCACCTCCTGTACTCAATACTTTGATATGTGAAGGCCATTATGTCAAAAGTTTTCTTTACAGCCCCATCTACAATACTGTGCAAAAGTCTGAGCGATATATATATATATATATATATACCCAGAAAACCTACTGTAATGTATTTGTCAACGTGGAGCGGAGAGTGAGTTTGTAAATCTGGCAGGAACAAAGGGCATTGGGAATGGTGCAGGTGAAGCACCACGTGAGGGGTGTGGGACAGGTGGCACCCTCTGAGTGAAGAAGCTCCCCCTCATGTTCTCCTTAAACATTTCGCCTTTCACCCTTAACCCATGACCTCCAGTTGTAGTCTCACCCAACTTCAGTGGAAAAGGCCTGCTTGCAAAAGGCCCTATGTATACCCCTCATAATTTTAGACCATAAGACAGGAGCAGAATTAGGCTATATGGCCAATCAAGTCTGCTCTGCTATTCACTCATGGCAGATCCTTTTTTTCCCTTCCTCAGCCCTACTCCTCGGCCTTCTCCCCGTAACCTTTGATGCTGTGGCCAACCAGGAACCTATTAAGCTCTGTCTTAAATACACCCAATGACCTGGCCTCCACAGATGCCAGTGGTAACAAATTCCTCAAGTTCACCACCCTCTGGGTAAAAAAATTTCTCCGCATCTCTGTTTTAAATGGTGCCCCTCTATCCTGAGGCTGTGACCTCTTGTCCTAGACTCCCCCACCATGGGAAACATCCTTTCCACATCTACTCCGTCAGAGCCTTTCAACATCCAAAAGGTTTCAATGAGATCCCCCCTCATCGTTCTAAATTCCAGTGAGCACAGGCCCAGAGCCATCAAAAGTTTCTCATATGATAACTCTTTCATCCCTGAAATCATTCTTATGAACTGCCTCTGAACCTGCTCCAATGCCAGCATATCTTTTCTTACATAAGGAGCCCAAAACTATTAACAATACTCAAGGTGAAGCCTCACCAGTACCTTATAAAGCCTCAGCATCTCATCCTTGCTTTTATATTCCAGACTTCTTGAAATGAATGATAACATTGCATTTGCCTCCCTCATCACCGACTCAACCTGCAAGTTAACCTTTAGGGGGTTCTGCACAAGGATTCCCAAGTTCCTTTACATCTCAGATTTTTGCACATTTATCTCTACTACGAAAGTGCATGACCATGCATTTTCCAACATTGTATTTCATTTGCCACGTTTCTGCCCATTCTCCTAATCTGTCTAAGTCCTTCTGCAGCCTTCTAGTTTCCTCAGCCAATCTATGTATCATCTCCAAATCTGGCAAAAAAGTTATCTATTCCATCACCTAAATCATTGATGTACAGCATAAAAAGAAGTGGTTCCAACACCAACCCCTGCGAAACACCACTAGTCACCGGTAGCCAACCAGAAAAGAATCCTCTTAGTCCCATTCAACTGCCTTCTACCGATCAGCCAATGTTCTAACCATGCCAGTAACTTCCCTGCAATATCATGGGCTCTAAACTTAGTAAGCAGCCTCTTGTGTGGCACCCTGTCAAAGGCTTTCTGAAAGTCTAAATATACAACATCCACCGCATCCCCTTTATCTATCCTCCTTGTAATCTCCTCAAAGAATTCCAGCAGGTTTATCAGGCAAGATTTTCCCTTAAGAAAACCATGCTGACTTTGTCCTATCTTGTCCTGTGTCACCAAGTACTCCATAACCCCATCCTTAACAATTGACTTCATACCTTCCCAACCACTAAGGTCAGGCTAACTGGTCTATAATTTCCTTTCTGCTGCCTCCCTCCTTTCTTAAAGAGTAGAGAAATTTGCAATTTTCCAGTCCTCTGGAACTATGCCAGAATCCAATGATGTTTGAAAGATCATTACTAATGCCCCCACAATCTCTACTGCTACCTCTTTCAGAACCCTAGGGTGCAGTTCATCTGGTCTGGATGACTTATGTACCCTTAGGCCTTTCAGCTTTTTAAGCACCATCTTCCTTGTAATAGTAACTGCACTCACTTCTCTTCCCTCACCTTCAACACCTGGCACACTGCTAGTGTCTTCCACAGTGACGACTGATGCAAAATACTCATTTAGTTCATCTGCCGTGTCCTTGTCCCCCGTTATTACTTCTCCAACCTCGTTTTCTAGCTGTCCTATATCCACTCTCACCTCTTTTTTATTTGTTACATTTGTAACAATTGAAAATATTGCCATTTGAATATTTCTTTGTTTTTGGAATACATCTATCCTGCACCTTCCTCATTTTTTCCTAGAAACTCAAGCCATTGTTGTTGTGCTGTCATCCCTGCCAGCATTTCCTTCAAATTTACTTTGGCCAACTCCTCTCTCATACCACTGTAATTTCCTTTATTCCACTGAAGTAAATGTATGTCAGACTTTACTTTCTGTCTATCAAATTTCAAGCTGAACTCAGTCAAATTGTGATCACTGTCTCCTAAGGTTTCCTTTACCTTAAGCTCCCTAATCACCTCCGGTTCATTACATAACACACAATCGAATATAGCTGATCCCCTCATAGGCTCTATGACAAACTGCTGTAAACTGCTCGAGAGGTATTTTATCTCTTATCAATCTCTGCTTAATCTTCTACATTCTAGTCCTAACCTATTCAACCTTTCCCTATAACTCAAGTCCTCAAGTCCTCAAGTCCTGGTAACATCCTTGCAAATTTCCTCTGCACTCTTTCAATCTTATTGACATCTTTCCTGTCGGTAGGTGACCAAAACTGGACACAAAACTCCAAAGTATGCCTCACCATTGTCTTATAAAATTTCAACATACCATGCCAACTCCTGTATTCAACACATTAATTTATGAAGGCCAATGTGCAAAAAGCTTTCTTTATGATCTTATCTACCTGTGACGCTAATTTCAAAGAATTATGAATCTGTAGTCCCAGATCCCTCTATTCTACCACACTCCTCAATTCCTTACCGTTCAACGCCTGTTGATCCTCCCAAAGTTCGACACCTCATATTTGCCTACATTAAGTTCCCATCTGCCATTTTTCAGCCCATTTTTCTCACTGGTCTGGATCCCACTGCAAGCTTTCTCGCTATCCACTATACCCCAGTGTTGGTTCATCCATAAATTTGCTGTCCTGTTAACCGCATTATCATCCAGATTGTTGATATAGATGACAAACAACAGACCCAGTACTGATCCCTGAGGCACTCCACTAGTCACAGGCCTCCAGTCAGAGAGGCAACCATCTATACCACTCTCTTGACTTCTCCCACAAAGCCAATATCTAATCTAATTTACAAACTCATCTTGAATGCCAAGCGTCTGAACCTTCTTCACCAACTTCCCATGCGGGACCTTGTCAAATGCCTTACTAAAAGTCCACGTAGATAGCATCCACTGCCTTGCCTTCATCCACATTCCTGGTAATCCCACTGCTGCCTGTAAGGAGTTTGTGTGTTCTCCCAGTGACCGCATGTATTTCCTCCAGGTACTCCAGATCCAAAGACGTACCAGCTGATAGGTTAATTGATCATTGTAAATTGTCCTGTGATTGGGCTAGGGTGAAATCGGGGACTGCTGGGCGGCGACACTCAAAGGATCGGAAGGGCCTATTCCACATTGTATCTCAATGAATAAATAAACATCCCTGAAAAGCTCTCTGAGATTGTTTAGACACGATCTACCATGCACAAAGCCATGTTGATAGTCCCCGATCAGTCCTTGTCTATCCTAATCCTCATTTGTCCAGTCCCTTGGAATACCTTCAAATAACTTAATCACTACTGATGTCAGGCTCACAGGCCTATAATTTCCTAATTTTCTGGCTTATTCTTAGAGCCTTTCTTAAACAACAGAACATATCCGTCCCATATTCTACCCTGCTTTTCTTCATCAATTTCTTGGTTGTTTTTTTGCTGAGTTCATAAATGCCTCCTGAACTTAGTCCTGCTGTTATTTCTGGCAACTTTATAAGCCTCTTCTTTTGATCTACCGCTTTCTGTAACTTCTCCTCTTCACTTTTTCTTTAATGTTTTGGTGTCATGCAGGAATATTTCATTTTACTTGTGCGTGGTTTCTAACCGACGCCACTCTTTTCAGTGTGTTTTCCAAGCAACCACAGGCAGCTCTACGCTTGTACCTTCATATACAGTAAACCACAGGTCTATGATTTTCAGGGATTTTATTGAGCAGACATAGAGGTATTTCCCGTTTTGGTAGAGCCTAGGACCAGGACTATCAGCAGAAGGCCACCACTGGTAAATTCATTGTACAGTTACAAAGAAGGCTGACTCCTGGTCAGGAACGCAAGGGAGAGAGTAATAAACTCTCTGCCACTGGTTTAGATAAAACAGTTATGTTTAAGCATTGGGGGAAAGGAATAGAAAAATCAGTTAATAGTTTAAAATAATCATCCTGTTTTTGTGCTGTGTATTTTGTGGAATTTACTTCCAAATCTTGCATGACTGTTACACTGAAAAGATTTATTTACCAATGCAAGTATAGGAAGCTAACGGCTCATTAAAACGTGTCTTTTTTGTTACACTCAAAACAAAATGGGAGCATCAAGGGAGCAGCTGTGGGAATGGGAGTTAGGTCGACAGGCTTTCAGCAGAATTATCCCAAGGAAAAGTCGTCACCTGAAGCATTAACCCTGTTTTCCCCTCCACTGACGCTGCATGACATGCAGTGTATTTCCAGCTTTCTTTTTGTGTGTCAGATACCCAGATTCCAAAATATTTTGCTTAAGTAGAAAAAGGGAATGCAAATCTGGTCCCAGTGATATCAGATTTACAGTTCTGCCTACTGAAATACCAGCACGGCTTCATTAACGTTGCTGCCCTTGGGGTAAGGTTATTTCATTGATTTGCAAGCAGCTTTCAGGAAATTCCAACATGTCCTTGTGGGCAACACTGAGGCAACAGTACTCACGAGGAAATTTATTGCTGCCCACAACCCTTTATTTATAAGAATCTCTAACATGACAAACAACCCTATCTACATACAATGTCACATCAGGAGATCCCAGAGTAGATACCAAAAGTTTTATTAAGTTTCATGAGCAGACAAACATTGAAGGGAAATGGTTCTGATGGCTGGGAAGAGGCAGCTAAAAATGTATCTGTCAATGGTGCAGTAACCATACACTGGAGATGCTGGTGGGGCCAGAATTTTGGAGGCCAGCAGAGATCTTGGGAGGACATGCAATGTTTGTTGTGGAAGAGAAGGAGATGGAAGTGGTGTGTAACAGAGCTTGAAAAGTTTATAGAGAAATGGGAAAGGAGTGAAGCATTGTTTAAGTAGGGAGCAGAGAGATGGGTGAACAGGACATGCTGTGAATTTGTTCACAGGCAGCAGAGGTTACTTGAGAATAAGCTTATTGGGAGTTACAATGCAGGAGATCTTTTGCCAGGGGTGAAATGCTTCCTACATTGACGGGCACTGAGTATTTCTGTGCTCACAATGGAGCAAACCAGAGTGGAAAATTGAAACTGCTAAAACCAGCTGTTTTTTCTCAACATTGTTGTTCCTTTTGCAGAAATGAAAAAAGCTCCCAAGCGTACAAAGGATCTGTTTGCAGACATTATTATTCAAATGATGGTTCAAGTTGAACGAATGGCCAAGCATGTTTATGACATTGGTAATCTGTCGTGTATTTTCTTTTGATTCTGTTTTTATAAACACATAAAACTAAATCGCATACTTGGTACTGGATGAAATATTACCTTTTTTAAAATTAATTGTACCTTTTGAACTTTATTCAATTTCATTGCAAATGGTAATGGAAACCATATTTAATTTCAATCTGTTTTGTATTTAAATTCATATGTAGTTGTGTATTTAATTTCAAACCATATTTAATTTCATTAAATCATTTCATGGTTTTAATTTAATTTCATTTAAACCATATTTTAATTTCATTACAAATAGCAATGGAAACTTTTGCTATGCATTGGGATCGTCAGTGTTTTCCACTTGCTGATGATTTTGGTAGGGCAATTGGGATAATTTTCTAAAATGCCCCTTTTACGACCTCAACCACAGGCCTTGCCAATCAGAGCCACCATTGCTTTCAGTGTTTTCCTTGTCTTCCGCAGATAAACTGTCACACATCCAGAATCAAGACCATGGCTCTCAGAAGTATGAACAGTGGATCATCGAAGTTCAGAAAAGATGCAAAGTGCTTCAAATGCAGGACATAGAAAAGGAGCGAGAGGTTTGTCGGGCTCTCTTCACTTACACAGAGCACTTGCGGGTAAGTGCCTCTTGGACTGGTGTTAGAATGGGTTTATGTGTGTTTGATCATTGCAAAGACAAAATATTTTTCTGTGTATTGCAGTGTTTTGAGTCCCTATATACTTAAAGATTTAGATACATGCTCCACTAATCTAGTCATTGAATAAGTGTATTTGATTTGATATTGCTGTTACAATTTCAGCTGCTTTCAGCTACTTGGATGCTCAGCTCTTGAAAAGTCTCCTTAAGCCCCACCACCTCTTTTTCACTTTCTCTTTTGGAAATTTTAGTTTCATAACTCTTCTGTGCTGCATCTAGGAGCACTTTCCAAGCACTACATAAGTACAACTTGTTAAGTTTGATTATGAGCACTTGTTACGCACTTTCAAAATACCCAGCACATTCTTTAATTCTTGATAGTCAAGTAATGGTTTTCTCATCTACTGCAGTAGTGTCTTTGAAACACTTCAAGTCGAACTTATGGTCATGTGCACAAGTGTATTGAGGTTACAGGTAAAATGAAGAGTTTGTTTCAGCAGCACCAGCACCTAACACATTGAACATAAAAGATGCAGGGCAGTGACAGGGAAACGAAACACTTTTGCACTAATATCTTGTCTCTGATTGTGTAAAACACATCAATAGCCTTGTGAGAGGTTGAAGTGCAGTGTTCTGTTGCCAAGATAGGATTAGTATTGTGTGTTACGTACCCCATAACTGGGTTGCCAAACCAGCAGAAATGGATCACTCAGTTGGAGTCTGGATTACTAGAACTAAGCAAGTTTTATTAAAGAAACAAGCAACACAATACTCTAATCAAAAGGATAATAAATGCAACAGTTCAGCAATGATAAACACACATGTACACAGAATTAAGATAACAGGATTAATCAAGCTCTTTCGTTGCCTAGGGGTAAGTGACCAGTTTCAAAGTGACACAAAGTTCAGTTCAATTTAGTTCAGTTCAGTTCACAGTAATCGCTGCCGTGGGAGATGGACAGTGTGGGGGAAGGAGAGAGAGAGCAAAAACGAATGAATATTCAACACAGCTTCCACACAGACCTTCGCAGTCAGCTTTCGGGCGAGTCCTTTGTGATGTAATCTGAGGTCACTGACCGTGACCCCTCCGTTTCCAGATACGATCGTTTCCCTGCGCTGAACCTGGCACCCAGGCAAGGGTGGACACACACCAGGTTCCTGCCGATCGTGCCTTTCCACCTTGTGCGTCTATGGCCCGGTACTTCCCACCGACTTGTGAGAGACGCACCGCTTCCAGGGTCTTGTTACCTCGGGTGTCGTGTGTGACCTGCCTTAGCAAACCTGTCCCTTTTTATCCCCCAGCTGGGGTATCGCCTGTCCATCACTTCAAACAGTTCAGGGTTCAAAGGGGGAGCTGCTCTTGACAGCTCTCCTTCCTTCATTAACATCTCCAAATGCTGCTCCATTGTTTTCCTTATCCCTCTCTCTCCTGAAGACAGGTGGCAGACCAACTGCTGATTCCACTGGTGCCAGCCCAGGCCAGCTACATCTTAATCTATGTGTATTCTTGTCACACTTCCCCCCTTTAAGGATTTTTACCGGGGGATAAAAATTACAAACATGAATACGTTACTTGATACACACAAATATACATCTTTATCAGCTATTTGGCTAATACAGCTAATTTGAAGTTGTCAACACCTGGCAGACAGTCAGCCATCACATTTCCTGTTCCTTTTATATGTGGTATTAATAATCCCTTAGACCAGGCTCCAACTTATCAAACTTCATAGTGGCCAAAAACACTGATGAATTGCGATCAATGTAACCTCTCATTTGGTTTTGTCCCGGACCACAATAACAAGGGCCGTCCCATTCCGACTTAGTTTTCTCTCGCAAGGGCTTAGTAGGAGGGGGAGGGGTAGTAACCGCAGAGTTATTGCTAAAATTCCTACAGTACCCCACCATCTCCAAGAGCCTTCTGAGGACCCTCTTGTCTGTCGGGGTTGGGATGTCAGCGATAGCCTGCACTGTAGCTTGCATCGCTGCCAGCTGCCCCTGTGTCACCACAATTCCCAGGTAAGTGACCTTCGTGTGGCCGAACTCATTTTTTCCAAGGTTCACTATCAAGCTGGCTTCAGACAGCCGTATTACATCACCAATACACACCTCTGTGTTCGTCAGCCCTTTTGTCACAGAATTACTCATTCTATATGAGTGTTGCCCGCTAGGCTGGCTTAGTGTAACAGACACCACCCAACGTCCCAGTTCTTTGCATCGCCTCGGGACAATCAAACACACGGGTGCGAGTCGTTTAATTACTTCTCCTAAAGAGTTGCTTTGTTCGGGGATTAAGGGAGAGACCTTATCAGCAGAGCTGGCCAAAACAATAGCCTTTTCCCATCTGGTCGATACCATACTCATCTTTTCAAAATGTTTTTTTTTCTCTTATCAGGGGGACCCTTGCTTCATTGATTTCCGCACTAACACCGACTAGGTTTGTTAGTATATCAAAAGCCTGTGACCGTCTCAGTTCGCGTCGGCCATAATCAATAACATCCTTCCTCCGGTGCAGCTGGTAAACCTCTTTCATGATTCCACCAACTGTTTTCTCCAGCACCACAAAATGTCCACCGAGGGGTACCTTGCGGGCCAGGTTAAAAACCTCATCCCCATAACTCTTTTGCACCACCCCCCATTCCTCATCTGCAGGTACGGTACCTGGGTTCCCTTTCTTCCTTAGCACTTCCTCCTCCATACAATAGCCTACTAGTTCCCTTGTTAAGTCTGTGTCAGAGAGAGCTGTCTCTGCCAAAACCATCAGCCCCTCGTCTCGCTCCTGCGCCTGCACAAATTCTTTCCTGGTTAATGCTACGTCTGTCCCAGCTCCCTCACTACCTCTTGTCTCACTACACTCCGTCTTTTCACTTTCTACCCCCTTCTCGTTCAAGGCTGGCAGAAACGTCTCAGCTAAATTTACTACCACAGTCCCGTGATAAACCTGTGAGTCCATGGGCGGGGCCTCAATGCTGGCAGGCTGACCTGTCAATCTCACTGCTTCGAACACGATTCCCCCGGCGAGGTCATTCCACGCCTTTCATTGGTAATTCGGACCTCACCCCGATCGTGACTAGTCCAGAGACCAGGTTGCTTTGTAAGTGTATCTGGTGCAAAGGGACTGTCTCTGTCCCTTCTCCGATACCTTTGACCTTGACCTCCCCAGTCTGGGTCTCTGAGCTAAACTCTAATACACTCTTCAGTATTAGTGACTGACAAGCTCCCGTGTCTCCCCAGATCCGCACTGGAACTGGTTTTAACCCCTCCTTCACCGACACCAATCCGGCCAAGATAAACCTCTTGCGCCCTTCCTGAACTTTGGCAGACCTGTCCTTCCCTAGCAGTTCGTTTACCAGCTCGATACAGCCAGTCAAAATCGCTGTTTTTCCTTTTCCCATCTCCTTCTTTGGGGCCAAGCACCTGGACGCAAAGTGTCCAACTTGCCCGCAATTATAACAGACGACCCCAGGAGACTTCCTACCAGACTGCTCCCGGTCTACCTTATCCTCACTAGTCCCCGGCTTACTTTCTGACTTTTCTGGCGGACTCTCCCCGCCATCCTGACTACCATTCTGGTAGCCTTTACTCGGGGCAAGCTTCATTTTATGCGTCAACGCATACTCATCTGCTAACTTAGCAGTTGCGGCTAACGTGGCTGCCTCTTTCTCATCTAGGTAGGGTCTCATACCCTCAGGGACACAACCTTTAAACTGCTCAATCAGGATCAGCTGTAGCAGTCTGTCATAATCCCCCTCTACCCCCTTCGAGGCGCACCAACGCTCACAATATGTCTGCATCTCACGGGCAAACTCTAAATACGTGTGGTCCCACTGCTTCCTCGCATTCCGGAACCTCTGCCGGTATGCCTCCGAGACCAACTCATAAATCCTGAGGATGGCCTCTTTCACCACCTCATACCTCTGGGCATCTTCCGTGGACAAAGCTGAGTAAGCTTCTTGGGCTTTCCCTTTCAGTACACTCTGAAGCAAAACAACCCACTTATCCCTCGGCCAGTCCTGACTTGTAGCAACTTTTTCGAAATGGAGAAAGTACCGATCCACGTCGGTATTGTCAAATGGGGGAACCAGCCTAACCTCCTGGGTTGCCCGGAACCCTCCACCTTGGTTCGGCACGGGCCCCTGCTCTGCCCTTATCTTTAACTTCTCCAGCTCGAATTCCCTTTCCCTCTGTTTCTCCTCTCGCTCCAGCTGTCTCTCTCTCTCTCTCCTGCCTTTCTAACTCTCTCTTTCTCCCGCCTTTCTAACTGCTTCTCTTCGTGTTCTAACTGCCGTACCTGGAACTCGTGCTTGAGTCTCAGTTTTGCAAGCTGCACCTGTACCGCGTCTCCGGCAGGTTTTTCAATAGACACCACCTCCAGCTCGCCTTGGGGAAACACACCTTTAGATACATAGTGCTCTACGATAGCTCTGTGTACCTCCTCTCTCCTCATTGTCGACTTCCCCTTAGCAAGATTCAACCGTTTGGCCACAGCTACCAATTCCGATTTCCTGGCATCCTCTAATGCCTCCAAGGTCGGCGCCTTTATAATTTCCTCAGCCTCCATTTCTGCTGTTTGTCTTTTTCTTTCGGGAATTTTGACCCAATCAATTTACTCCGTCCCAAATTTAGCGTTCAAAATCCTGGACGAGCCCCCACTTATGTTACGTACCCCGTAACTGGGTTGCCAAACCAGCAGAAATGGATCACTCAGTTGGAGTCTGGATTACTAGAACTAAGAAAGTTTTATTAAAGAAACAAACAACACAGTACTCTAATCAAAAGGATAATGAATGCAACAGTTCAGCAATGATAAACATACATGTGCACAGAATTCAGATAACAGGATCAATCAAGCTCTATTGTCATCTAGGGGTAAATGACCAGTTTCAAAGTGACACAAAGTTCAGTTCAATTTAGTTCAGTTCAGTTTGCAGTAATCGCTGCCGTGGGAGATGGACAGTGTGGGGGAAGGAGAGAGAGAGCAAAAACGAATGAATATTCAACACAGCTTCCACACAGACCTTCGCAGTCAGCTTTCAGGCGAGTCCTTTGTGATGTCATCTGAGGTCACCGACCGTGACCCCTCCGTTTCCAGATACGATCGTTTCCCTGCGCTGAACCTGGCACCCAGGCAAGGGTGGGCACACACCAGGTTCCTGCCGATCGTGCCTTTCCACCCTGTGCGTTTATAGCCCGGTACTTCCCACCGACTTGTGAGAGACGCACCGCTTCCAGGGTCTTGTTACCTCGGGTGTCGTGTGTGGGTCGCCTTAGCGAACCTGTCCCTTTTTATCCCCCTGCTGGGGTATCGCCTGTCCATCACTTCAAACAGTTCAGGGTTCAAAGGGGGAGCTGATCTTGACAGCTCTCCTTCCCCTTCATTAACATCTCCAAATGCTGCTCCATTGTTTTCCTTATCTCTCTCTCTCCTGAAGACAGGTGGCAGACCAACTGCTGATTCCACTGGTGCCAGCCCAGGACAGCTACATCTTAATCTACGTGTATTCTTGTCACATGTGCAAGAATCTGAAACATAGAAACATAGAAAACCTACAGCACAATACAGGCCCTTCGGCCCACAAAGCTGTGCCGAACATGTCCCTACCTTAGAAATTACTAGGCTTACCCATAGCCCCCTATTTTTTTAAGCTCCATGTACCTATCCAAAAGTCTCTTAAAAGACCCTATCGTATCTGCTTCCACCACCGTTGCTGGCAGCCCATTCCACGCACTCACCACTCTCTGAGTAAAAAAAACTTACCCCTGACATCTCCTCTGTACCTACTCCCCAGCACCTTAAACCTGTGTCCTCTTGTGGCAACCATTTCAGCCCTGGGAAAAAGCCTCTGAATATCCACACGATCAATGCCTCTCATCATCTTATACATCTCTATCAGGTCACCTTTCATCCTCTGTCACTCCAAGGAGAAAAGGCCAAGTTCACTCAACCTGTTTTCATAAGGCATGCTCCCCAATCCAGGCAACATCCTTGTAAATCTCCTCTGCACCCTTTCTATGGTTTCCACATCCTTCCTGTAGTGAGACGACCAGAACTGAGCACAGTACTCCAAGAGGGGTCTGACCAGGGTCCTGTATAGCTGCAACATTACCTCTCGGCTCCCAAAGGCCAAAACACCATATGCCTGCTTAACCACAGAGTCAACCTATGCAGCTACTTTGAGCGTCCTATGGACTCGGACCCCAAGGTCCCTCTGATCCTCCACACTGCCAAGAGCGTTACTATTAATACCATATTCTGCCATCATATTTGACCTATCAAAATGAACCACTTCACACTTATCTGATGTTTATTTATTTATTTATCACAAATCTGATGGTTATTTATTTATTTATTGAGATACAGGGTGGAATAATCCCTTCCAGCCCTTCGAACCACACCACCCCGCAATCCCCCGATTTAATCCTGACCTAATCACAGGACAATTTACAACGACCAGTTAACCTACTGACCGGTATGACTTTGGACTGAGGGAGGAAAGCAGCTTCTTGAAGCTGGAAGTGTGGGACTTCAGGCTTCTGCACCTCCTGCCAGGAGGTATCAGTGAGATGTGGGCCTGACCTGGGTGGCAGAGGTCGCTGATGATAGACCCTCCTTTAACCATACTCTATTCTCACCCTTAGAAATACAACGATGCTCTGATTATCAATGACGATGCACACACCAAAGATGCAGTAAACTACCTGGATCGTTTCTTCACTAACGTGAAAGAAGGCAGATATGATAAGACAGAGCAGGCACTTACTGCTTTATTTGAAGGTAAAAGATTTATTGTTCTTTAATCAGGCACCATAGATTTTGTTGCTTCTTTGAAATCTGATTTGTCAAAAAAGTTTTAAGCAATATTTATTGATTTAATTTGAAATTTGGAATGTAAAGAAGGTAATTTATGAATTGGTATAAAACATCTGACAAAATATAGCAATATATATAACTGAATAATTAACTCTCATTGGATTGCTGCTAATTTAAAATTGTGACGTTGGCTTGAGATGGCCATCCTGAGGGCCTGCCTCTGCTTTCTCACAGCCATGCAGCCTGTACACCAATATGCATTGTATGCCAGTTCAACAAGAGAGTGGGAAGTTGTAGCACCGTGGGTGAATTGCCCCAGGGCTTGAGGGAGACAGCCTCGGGCTACCAGGATGCATCAGCCTAAGCCCTTGTTAGCTATTAGCCGTCTCTCCACAAGAGCAGCTGTCTTTGAAAACAACTGTGAAAGGGGGCACTTTGAGTAGGTCTTACACAGAGAAGACCACATAGTTGATTGAGGCTTTCAGATTACAAGGAGATTGGGCACTGTCAGACCTGATCTTAGATCCGGGGAGGGTGTGGGGGACAGGGCACAAACCTTCTTGGACTGAATGCTGCATCTTAAACATTTTGCTTCATTTGTCCTTCTGACTCTAGCCCTACCATTATTAATAAAAGTGTGTTTCATCAAAGTGATTAAATGAATCATATTTTACCAAACCCAGTTTTCATTGATGAGCAAAATTTCTATTTTTCAAATCTTAGGGAAAATCTTAATCAGGAGCAGGTTTTGTACTGTGGGATGTGAGAGTGTTTAGCATTATAAGAGTTAATATTATTTATTGATCTTTATGCACTGCATTAAGCAATTTTCTCATTTTTGTCCTCAGCAAAGAAACAGGAGCTAAAGAGAATTGAAGCTGACCCAGCGAATGAAAATCCCAAATTGGGTGAAGTGAGGAGGATTCTGTGTGAGGAGTATCAGAGAAACCCAAAATCCAAAACCATCATGTTCGTCAGAACCAGAGCTCTTGCTGAGGTAGGCTCCCTTCAGCTGTTCGAAACAGTTTTATTTCATGTATTGCATCGGAGCCAGCATTAATTTTAAACAGTGTACAGGGGGGATGACTCTAAATTCTCCAGTCTAGTCATGTAAACTGTAATCTCTAATCCATGGAATCATTCTGAAAAATGTCTTTTGTGTCCTCTCCAAAGCCATCAATTGTTCCCAAAGAAGAGAGAATCTGTTTTGTGTGTGTTAATTGTTCCCAAAGAATGATTTGATCATTTTTTTAAAGAAATCCAGTATTAAAGTGTCCAATCCCTAAAAAAATTCAGAGCAAGATGACTTAATTGAACAGAAGAGTAAGCCTGAGTGGCTATTATGTTTGTTGGAGAAAGTAAACTTTTTTTCAATATTAACGTTCAAATTAATCTTGCATGGAAGCAGGCAGAACAAGAAAGTCAGCCTTTTTGATTTGGGGAGGTTAGTTACATTTTTGAGGCATTTTTGTTAACTGAAAAATCAAGGGCTGCATGGGAGGGAAGAGTTTGATTGGTCTCTGTGTAGGTTAAAGGGTCGGCATGATATCGCTAGGCGAAAGGTCTGCTCTCTGTGAATTTTATTCCTCTTTATATGCAGGCGTTCATAAATTGGTTAAAAGAAACTGCGGCACTGTCATTCTTAAAACCTGAAATGTTGTTGGGACGATCAAAGAACACAGGTAATTGCACCATTTGTTTAATTATTAGATCTGTAATGCTGATAAATTTTTGCACTCAGTGCAAGGATATTGAATTTTAAACTTGAGGATTTAAATTTGAGTGGTTTCCATACATTGAGGAAAGAAACTGTTCCCACCATGAGAGGCTGGGTAGCCAGTGGTGACAGATTTGATCATTTGATAGAGAACCACAGGTCACACAATGGCAGTGGTTATTGTGATCTAATAAGGTTGTGTGGTATTTCATGGTAACTTTTAAATGGTATTTGTACAATCACTTGAGAAGCATTGTATTTTTCATTAACTTTCTTTAAATGTCCTGAACTAAGGAATGATTTGAGTCAAACAGATTGGTGGCTCTGCATCCTCAGCCCCTTACTCTGTTCTCAGTGCACGTGTGACTGGGTGACCAGATTCTGTCTAATTCCATCTACAAGTTTTCAGATGATACCACCATAGTGGGTTCTGTCTGAAATAATGATGTTGAAGTGCGGGTGTCATGACAATAACCTTTCCCTCAATATCAGCAGAACAAAAGAGATGGTCATTGTGGGCTGGTGCACTTGTTCCTGTTGACATCAACAGTTCCTGAGCTGAGGATCCATTTCCTGGGACTGAACACCACCGGCAGCCTGTCCTGGCCCAGCCACAATGACGCCAGGACCACAAAGACCCACCAGTGCCTCTACTTCCTCAGGAGGCTAAAGAAACTTGGCATCTCCCCTTTGACCCTGACCAATTTTTGCTGATGCATCATGGAAAACTTTCTATCCAGATGCATCATAGCCTGGTGAGGCAACTACTCAGTCCATTACCGCAAGAAACTTCAGAGAGTTGTCGACACTGTTTGGCCAATCACAGAAATTAGCTTCCCCTCCACTAACCCGATCTGTACCTCGCGCTACCTCAATAAGGCAGCCAACATAATGAACTCAGACATACTCTCTTCCTAACCTTTGTATCAAGGAAAAGATACAAAAGTCTGAAAGCATGTAGCACCAGGCTCAAGGACCATTCAACATCCATGTAACAGTCCCCTGCTACGATAAGATGATCTACTCACTGTGACCTTGCACCTTACTGTCTTCCTGCACTCTAACTTTTCCCTAACACTTTAATCTGCACTCTTGTTGTTTTAACTTGTAAAGCACTTTGAACTGCATCATTTGCATGAGGAGTGCTCTATAAATAAGTTGTTGTTACTCATTATTTCTTCTCAACTCAAGCTGGTAAAACCTGAGGTACGGGCATAGCCTAGTACACTCATTTCTCAATTGCTAGGAGCTTTCAGACTATTCTAGTAGTGTTTAATGTTGTGGCTTTCTGGAGATTTACATAGTTATTACTGTGTAGCCTTAATTATTTAATGCTATTGAGACTTCGGGATGACACCAGTTGTTGACATCACTATCAGCACAATGTATGCCTTGTTCATGTTCCAAAGTCTTTTTACTTCCTCTTTTAATTCAGCATATTTCTGGTGTTTTTCACTTATTAATTTTTGTAAGTTATGTGTGTTTGGTATGGCTATATCTATTAAATAAGTTGTTCTTCTTGTTTATCTTGTAATATTATATTAAGGTGGTTATTATGGATTGTCCTATCTGTAATAATGGATTGGTCGTAATATAATTTGTGGTATTCTGACCCTAAGACTGGATCAGGCTTGTATTTATAGTAAGGTGTGATTTGTTTTATGAGTTTGTATTCTAATATTATTATTATTAAATAGCATTAGCTCCCCATTTCGTGCCTGCTAATTGTTTTCAAGAGAGATTTGCGAGAGCCAACTTTCCCTTGGAGTTTTTGGACGTGGGTGGCAAATGAGAGCGTCCTGTCCAGTGTCACGCCCAGGTGAATTGGAGTCGGATGGTGTTCGAGCTCTGTCCCACACCAGAAGATCTTGAGTTTCCGAGCTTCTTCTCGATTACTACTACCTCAATGCATTGTTGTATTGCATTGATCTGATGAACAATATGAAAGACAAGTTTTTCACTGCTCCTCATGATAATAAGCCAATAACCAGAGGTCAGATAGGACAAAGACGGCAGATTTCCATCTTTGAGGTTTTTGTACGATGTCTCAGTTTCATTGTTACCATGATTAACCTTACGTTCCAGAATTACTTAACTCATCATAGCTTGTCACACCGGAGAGCCAGCCACTCTAGTGTTGTTTGGTTGATGTTGAGCAGGCCAGTGTCAGCTAAATCAGGTGAGAGTGGGCAGTTGCGCAGAACGTGTTCAATGTTCTGCATCCTTTCGCCACACTCACAGGATTCGCTGGTCTTTAAACCCCACTTCACCATATTGTCTCCCGTCCTACAAACTCCCGCTCTCGCTCTGTTGAGAGTGAACCACTTCCGTCTGTCAAGCAGTGCCCTGTCTGGTAACATTTCTCTGTGGTCTTGCACTGTATTGTTTGGTGGGGTTCTGGCTTCTGTTTGTTGCCAGAGATCAATCCTGTACGTTTGGGGGGATGTTCCGTGCGGTAGTTCCTCCACAGTAGAAAAGCTTTTCCTCAATTTTAGGCGGTTGGAAACTGGCACATGATGGTGCAGTGGGTGCAGTGGATCCGAGTTCTGTTTACCTTTTTTCAATTTTTGTTGTAGTGTGTTGTCGGATCTCTGGGGGAGCAATGCTGCAAGTCTGTAAATGATGTTTGTGGGTGTGGGGTACAGTGTGCCCGTGATTATTCAGCAGGCTTCGTTAAGCAACGGGTCTATTTTCTTCACATGGGCTGATCTGCCCCACACAGATGCACAGTATTCTGCAGGTGCATAGCAGAGTGCTAGGGCAGTTGATCTAAGTGTGTGAGCATTAGCTCCCCATTTCATGCCTGCCAATTTTTTCAAGAGACAATTGCGAGAGCCAACTTTCCCTTGGAGTTTTTGGAAGTGGGTGGCAAATGAGAGTGTCCTATCCAGTGTCACGCCCAGGTGAATTTGAGTCGGATGGTGTTCGAGCTCCTTCCCACACCAAAAGATCTTGAGTTTCTGAGCTGCTTCTCGATTACTCAGGTGGAATGCACACACTTGAGTTTTTGATGGATTTCAGTTCAGAGACCATTTTTCATAATACTGCTTCATTGCTTCGAGGACTGCTGTAAGTCATATTTCAACTTCTTGGAAGGAGTTAGCTTGTGTTGCTATGCATAGGTCGTCTGCATAGATAAACCTGCGTGTGTTAGGAAAGGTTGGTTGGTCGTTTGTGTAAACATTAAATAGTAGAGGTGCCAGGACTGATCCCTGTGGTAGTCCGTTCTTTTGTGGACGCCATCTACTCTTAATTCCATTCATTTCTACATAAAATCTGCAATTTTCTGGGAGGCTTCTTACTACTTTGACTGGTTTCATTCTTTAACATTTTGGATAATTTCAGTAGAAGGCCTCTGTGATTCACAGTGTTGTATGCTGCTGTTAAGTCAACGAATACTACCCCTGTAATTTGTTGCATTTCAAAGCCATCCTCAATATACTGGGTTAAATTTAGGGTTTGACCGCAACAAGAGCAGCCTGGCCTGAACTAAGGGGGATATTCTTTTCAGTATGAGTCTCTTGTAGAGTTTATAGGGGGTGCAGAGCAAGGAAATCGGTCTGTAATTTTTAGGAATGTTGGGGTCTTTATTGGGTTTTAGGAGAAAAACAACTTTGGCTCTTCAGGAACGTTCACGCCATAACCCTGTTAATCCGAAAGGAGACCAACCCTGACATTACGTGCCAGACCAAGTGATCCAGTGGGTGGTAAAAGGATAAAAAGGATTACTTAACTGAGTTTAATATTCCCCAGCTGCAGTGGGATTTGAACTCTCATTTCTGAATCATCAGCCAGAACCCTATCCATTAGACTTGAATCTGAACCACAACACCATCATTTAGGGGCGCCATGGTGGCATAGTGGTTGGCGCAATGCTATTACAGCTGGGGGCATCAGAGTTTAATTCCGGCACTGTTTGTCCTCCCCGTGAACTTGTGGGTTTCCGCCCAGAGTCCAAAGACATATATGTTAGTAGGTTAATTGACCATTGTAAATTGTCCTGTGATTAGGCTAGGGTTAAATAGGTGGGTAGCTGCGGGTGGGGGGTGCAGCTCATTGGGCTGGAAAGGCCTGTTTCGTGCTGTATCTCTAAATAAATTGATAGAGAGATAAGTCAGTCCGTCCATCTGGATTTCCTGTGGCTTTAGGTGAAGAGTAGGAGGAGAGGAACTAACTGGACTAATGTTTCTACTTTATATAACAACCCGTCTCATTGGTAGGTTATGATTAAAGCAACATCTTCCAGGCAGCACATTCCACATTACAACGTCATAACAATTCTCTTATTGCCTTGGGTGGCTTAGCCAAGGAAATCAACTCTACGTGCTCTGATACCAAATAGAAACGGTTCTTAGCAGTGGATTTAAAATGCTGAAAGAGAAGCCTTTCATTGTTTCATATCACTACCACACTGAATAGCTATCCCTCGTGCACAGCTTTTCAATCAGAAAAATTCTGATCATCCATATATAATCTAGACCTATGAGTGTATTTACAATGCGAACTTGTACTGATACGAGTAATAAAGTAAAATGGCCCAACAGTGGAATATTTATAAAACCAAGTGACAACCAGCTACGCAAGGAGAGGTTAGTTGGACGAAAGTCATAAAGGTAAGGGTTGCATTTCTGCACTGACTTTCACAGACTTTCTTTGTCCCAAAGCAATTTGCAGCCAACATACAAAGTGTTTTTGAAGTGGAGGCATTGTTGCAACGAAGTTTATTCAAAACAGACAATGCCATTCAAAGAAATGGAGTGATTTAAGGACAGAATCCAAGAACTTGTGTCCTTGATGGCTGAAGGCAGAGATACCAATGGGTGGACCAATTAAAACACGGGCTGAATAGGAGACCAGAATTGGAGATGTATCGAAAGATAGTGGGGATTGTAGTGAATGGAGTAGAGGGCAGGAAGGCTTTCTACTGGAGACACTGTGTTGTAAAGGTGTTACCTTCTATTAACCTAATATTGTAGATGACCAGTCATTTTAGCAACTTTTTTTCCCCTACAGGAATGACTCTCCCCTCACAAAAAGGAGTGCTGACCTCCTTTAGAAATGAATTTACAGGATGCAACATCATTGTGGCAACATCTGTTGCTGATGAAGGAATCGACATTGCACAATGCAACCTTGTGCTGCTGTACGAATATGTTGGAAATGTTATAAAAATGATCCAAACAAGAGGTAACGTCCCTGACTGCTGATAAACTGATCCATTATTCCTATGGAACCTAACACATTTACTGTGAGAATGATGTGCTGATGTTACTAATTGATAACTCTATTAATTAGCAACCAGGAAGCTCGATTAGTATAAATGACATCACTATGTACTGAGTGGAGTGAGTTGGTCCTAAATTATTTCCCATTAAGGTGCAACAGGTGGATGTGTTAGGGATTCATTGCCTCGCGTCACTTTGTGATAAATTTTATGTGGTAGTTCTGTAAAAGACACAATTTAAATACAAGCTGTTGATACTGTCGTAGGCCGTGGAAGAGCACAAGACAGCAAGTGCATTCTTATTACCAGCAAGGAAGAACAAATAGAAAAAGAAAGGATCAATGCTATACAAGAGAAGATAATGTACGAAGCTATAAAGAAATTGCAACAATGGGACAAGAAAACATTTATCAAAAAGGTAATAATAAAAATTAGAGCTGATCAATTCCAGGAGTCTGGGAGGCACGAGCAGCAATTTGAAAAATGTGATTTGCAAAACTCATAAGTGCATTTTATTTCTAAAATTCCACGTTATAATATTATGGGAAAGTGTTAAACCCATACTTAGTGCAAGAGCTAGGCAGAGGCTCGAGTCTAGAAACTGCTCACAAATTTCTTGAAATATGTCTTATTAGTCACTGACATTTTATTACATATGGATTTGAAAATGCAATAACTTAACAAATTTTCTGTCAACTGACGGACATTCAGTGCGAACGATACGTAAAAACATTTGATCCACTGGGTCCCTCTAGCGTTTTGGTTCTTGTCCCAGATGACAGCACCTGCAGACTCTTCTGTCACCCACCCGTACTGAACATAGAGATCAGCCTCAAAGATTCATTTGTTATCACATATACAACTCTGAGATTCATCTTCTCCAGAAAACCACAAAACAAAGAAAGAACATGAATGTCTTTCAGGGAGAAACATCAAACACACTCTCCCAACAAAAAAAGAATCATCAGCCCCCAAATCCCCCCTCCCCCACTGCACAAAGCGGGACAAGAGCATTGACCCCGGCCCCCTCCCCTCACACAGCAAAACAGAAAAAAATACAGAATATAAAAGCATAAGTCTGAAAAAATCTGCAGTCTGGAAACAGAACAGCAGAAATGCAGAAGCAAGATAACATCTTCCAACATCATCAGAAGAGCGGGACACGACGTGAGGCAGAGGCCTAACCGCCTCTGTTTTGTTTAAATATAAATAACCTGGTTATTTAGTGTTCCCTTTAATGCTGATCCAGAAAAAATATTTAGATAAACATTATCACAAACTGGATCACACAAAATTTTCCACCAGATTTACTTTACTGCATGTATATGTGTTTAGCAGTTCAGGCCCAGAGACCTACCACCTTGAACAGTGAATGCAAAATCATCTTCCCATTCTGTTTTACAAAACTTGTTTTCTTATTCAGAGCTTTTTTGAAAACTTTGATTTTACAATTTACATTATTTTGTGTGTGAAGAAGACATAAATGAGAAGGGCAGAAGTAGCCTACATGAACAGTTTGGACTATTCTTGGGATAATTTGTTAGGAAAGCACAGAATAGAGCCAGTGATCGGGCCGCAGTTGACCTAGTGCTGCACACTGACGCATGATTAAGTTAATCATGAAGGCACCCCTAAGCAGCAGTGATTGAATTTTATATGTAGTTAAAGTAAGAGAGAATTTTTAAACTTAAAGGATTACTAGGAAGGCATGGAAGCTGAACAACTAAAAAAAACTTGGGTTATGGGATCATCTAGATTAGATGCAGTGGCAGACAATTAAGGAGATCTTCTAGAAAATGCAGATGGATCCATTGCAATGATAAAAGGAGAAAGTCAGTGGGAGGACCTGGTATCCACAGTTAATTAAACATTGCCCATTCTGTTAGCCTGCAACCTATTGTATTTGATTGGTATCAGAATCAGGTTTATTGTCATCATGTGTCATGAAATTTTGCAGCAGCCGTCCAATGCAATACATAATATAGAAGAAAAAACAAATAAATAAATAGATTACAGTATATGTATATTGGATAGATTAAATATCATGCAAAAACAGAAATAACAGTAAAAAACAGTAGCTGTTTCTGAATCGCTGAGTGTGTGCCTTCGGGCTTCTGTACCTCCTGCCTGATGGTAACAATGAGAAAAGGGCATGCTCTGGGCACTGGATGTCCTGCCTTTCTGCAACACCACTCCTTGAAGATGTCCTGGGTACTTTGTAGGCTAGTACCCAAGATGGTACCAACTAAATTTACGAACCTCTATAGCTTCTTTCAGTCCTGTGTAGTAGCCCCTCCCCCCAATAGTTGGGATCACAGAGACATGGCTCCAGGGTGACCAGGGATGGGAGCTCAACGTTCAGGGATATTCAATATTCAGGAGGGATAGACATGAAGGAAGGGGAGGTGGGGTGGTGTTGCTGGTTAAAGAAGAGATTAACGCAATAAGCCAGGAAGATGTGGAATCGATATGGGTAGAGCTGCGTAACACTAAGGGGCAGAAGACGCTGGTGGGAGTTGTGTACAGGCCACCTAGCAGTAGTAGTGAGGTCGGAGATGGTATTAAACAGGAAATTAGAAATGTGTGCAATAAAGGAACAGCAGTTATAATGGGTGACTTCAATCTACATGTAGACTGGGTGAACCAAATTGGTAAAGGTGCTGAGGAAGAGGATTTCTTGGAATGTGTGTGGGATGGTTTTTTGAACCAACATGTCGAGGAACCAACTAGAGAGCAGGCTATTCTGGACTGGGTTTTGAGCAATGAGGAAGGGTTAATTAGCAATCTTGTCATGAGAGGCCCCTTGGGTAAGAGTGACCATAATATGGTGGAATTCTTCATTAAGATGGAGAGTGACATAGTTAATTCAGAAACAAAGGTTCTGAACTTAAAGAGGGGTAACTTTGAAGGTATGATATGTGAATTAGCTAAGATAGACTGGCAAATGACACTTAAAGGATTGACGGTGGATATGCAATGGCAAACATTTAAAGGTTGCATGGAGGAACTACAACAATTGTTCATCCCAGTTTGGCAAAAGAATAAGTCAAGGAAGGTAGTGCACCCATGGCTGACGAAAGAAATTAGGGATAGTATCAATTCCAAAGAAGAAGCATACAAATTAGCCAGAGAAAGTGGCTCACCTGAGGACTGGGAGAAATTCAGAGTTCAGCAGAGGAGGACAAAGGGCTTAATTAGGAAGGGGAAAAAAGATTATGAGAGAAAACTGGCAGGCAACATAAAAACGGACTGTAAAAGCTTTTATAGATATGTAAAAAGGAAAAGACTGGTAAAGACAAATGTAGGTCCCCTGCAGACAGAAACAGGTGAATTGATTATGGGGAGCAAGGACATGGCAGACCAATTGAATAATTACTTTGGTTCTGTCTTCACTAAGGAGGACATAAATAATCTTCCAGAAATAGTAGGGGACAGAGGGTCCAGTGAGATGGAGGAACTGAGCGAAATACATGTTAGTAGGGAAGTGGTGTTAGGTAAATTGAAGGGATTGAAGGCAGATAAATCCCCAGGGCCAGATGGTCTGCATCCTAGAGTGCTTAAGGAAGTAGCCCAAGAAATAGTGGATGCATTAGTGATAATTTTTCAAAACTCGTTAGATTCTGGACTAGTTCCTGAGGATTGGAGGGTGGCTAATGTAACTCCACTTTTTAAAAAAGGAAGGAGAGAGAAACCGGGGAATTATAGACCGGTTAGCCTAACGTCGGTGGTGGGGAAACTGCTGGAGTCAGTTATCAAGGATGTGATAACAGCACATTTGGAAAGCGGTGAAATGATCGGACAAAGTCAGCATGGATTTGTGAAAGGAAAATCATGTCTGACGAATCTCATAGAATTTTTTGAGGATGTAACTAGTAGAGTGGATCGGGGAGAACCAGTGGATGTGGTATATTTGGAATTTCAAAAGGCTTTTGACAAGGTCCCACACAGGAGATTAGTGTGCAAACTTAAAGCACACGGTATTGGGGGTAAGGTATTGGTGTGGGTGGAGAATTGGTTAGCAGACAGGAAGCAAAGAGTGGGAATAAACGGAACCTTTTCAGAATGGCAGGTGGTGACTAGTGGGGTACCGCAAGGCTCAGTGCTGGGACCGCAGTTGTTTACAATATATATTAATGACTTGGATGAGGGAATTAAATGCAGCATCTCCAAGTTTGTGGATGACACGAAGCTGGGTGGCAATGTTAGCTGTGAGGAGGATGCTAAGAGGATGCAGGGTGACTTGGATAGGTTGGGTGAGTGGGCAAATTCATGGCAGATGCAATTTAATGTGGATAAATGTGAAGTTATCCACTTTGGTGGCGAAAATAGGAAAACAGATTATTATCTGAATGGTGGCCGATTAGGAAAAGGGGAGGTGCAACGGGACCTGGGTGTCATTATACACCAGTCATTGAAAGTGGGCATGCAGGTGCAGCAGGCGGTGAAAAAGGCAAATGGTATGCTGGCATTTATAGCGAGAGGATTCGAGTACAGGAGCAGGGAGGTACTACTGCAGTTGTACAAGGCCTTGGTGAGACCACACCTGGAGTATTGTGTGCAGTTTTGGTCCCCTAATCTGAGGAAAGACATCCTTGCCCTAGAGGGAGTACAAAGAAGGTCCACCAGATTGATTCCTGGGATGGCAGGACTTTCATATGAAGAAAGACTGGATGAACTGGGCTTGTACTCGTTGAAATTTAGAAGATTGACGGGGGATCTGATTGAAACGTATAAGATCCTAAAGGGATTGGACAGGCTAGATGCAGGAAGATTGTTCCCGATGTTGGGGAAGTCCAGAACGAGGGGCCACAGTTTGAGGATAGAGGGGAAGCCTTTTAGGACCGAGATTAGGAAAAACTTCTTCACACAGAGAGTGGTGAATCTGTGGAATTCTCTGCCACAGGAAACAGTTGAGGCCAGTTCATTGGCTATATTTAAGAGGGAGTTAGATATGGCCCTTGTGGCTGCGGGGGATCAGGGGGTATGGAGAGAAGGCTGGGGCGGGGTTCTGAGTTGGATGATCAGCCATGATCATAATAAATGGCAGTGCAGGCTCGAAGGGCCGAATGGCCTACTCCTGCACCTATTTTCTATGTTTCTATGTTTCTATAACGAACAGTAATGCGGCCTGTCAGAATGCTCTCCAAGGTACATCTATAGCAGTTTTTGAGTGTTTTTGACATACCTAATCTCTTCAAACTCCTAATGAAACATAGCAGCTGTCTTGCCTTCTTTATAGCTGTATCAATATGTTGGGACCAGGTTAGGTCCTCAGAGATCTTGACACCCAGGAACTTGGCACTGCTCACTGTATCCACTTCTGATCCCTCCACGAGGATTGGTATGTGTTCCTTTGTCTTACCCTTCCTGAAGTCTACAATCAGCTCTTTCATCTTACTGACATTGAGTGCCAGGTTGTTGCTGCGACACCACTCCACTAGTTGGTATATCTTGCTCAATTACGCCCCCTCGTCTCCATCTGAGATTCTACCAACAATGATTGTATCATCAGCAAATTTATAGATGGTATTTGAGCTATGCCTAGCCATACAGTCATGGGTGTAGAGAGAGTAGAGCAGTGGGTTAAGCACACACCCCTGAGGTGCACCAGTGTTAATTGTCAGTGAGGAGGAGATATTATCACCAATCCACACAGATTGTAGTCTTCCGATTAGGAATTCAAGGATCCAAGTGCAGAGGGAGGTACACAGGCCCAGGTTCTGTAGCTTATCAATCAGGATCATTCTCATCCTGTGGCAGCATCAGCAAATATTGAGCCTTTTAAATTCAGAGTAATGTCCAATTGATTTAATTTCAAATCATACACTTGGGAAATGGGCCACTTGTCCATGCCAACAGCAAAGATCCATTTAGACGAATCCTACGGTAATCCCATTTTATTCTCTTCATTTACCCATCGATCTTCCCCTGATTTTACGACTCGTGCACATGAAGGGAAATTTACAATAGACAATTCATCTAGCAGTCCACATACACTGGAGAAAATTGGAGCACCCAAAGAAACACTACAATCACAGGGCATACAGGCAAATTCCCACATGGCACCTGAGGTTAGGGCTGAACTTGGGGCTACGAGGCAGGAACTCTATGAATTGCACCACCGTGCTACCCATCTCTGTGAGTAATCCTCTATTGCCTACTGTCAGTCTGCCCAACAACTCTTTATGTCAGCTATTTTCAATTCTTAAGCCTTTTTTTTCAATCCAACCTGGCACTTCCATGAATTTTACTTCTGTTAACAGATCTGAAGTGACACTTTCTTCCACCAATCTCTTTCACTTGCTCATTTTCACTCTTCTACTATGAATTCCTGGAGGAGCATGAATCTCGAGGTAGTATAATAATTTAGGTACTTTGATAGTAAACCTACTTTGAACTTCTTCAGATGCTTTCTTATAATTCATGAAGAACATTCACTATATTCCCTTCATTAGTGACTACATTAAAACACAGTCTGCCTTTACAATTATGTCTCAACTTTCTTTAATTCACTCAAATCTCCCCAAGTGTCTTCTATTTATTTTAATCTTTAGTAGTTTCTAAACTTAGTGCACCTCTAACGTTAACTAGATTGGCCTGCAGTGGCAAGGAACATCTTTACATCCTTTCATGAATGAAGGCTTCACATTTGCCCACTTTTAAATACTCAAGCACCCTCTCCATTGGGAAAATTGAATGATTATGGCAGACCATTCCACCAGCTCCACCTTGACTTCCATTAGCAACCTAGGATGCAAGCCAACTGGAGCAAGCAAAGCCAGCTTCATCAGTATACCCTGCCTGTCAGTTTCCATCCAATCTATTATCTCTATTCCTGGCTCCTGCTTCAGTGTCATTAGTATCCACTTCCCTAGTAAACAAGTCAAAATACCTATTAAGTAGCTTTGCCTCTAGTCACATATCTTTGCCCCTTGAGTTCCTATTCCATCCCCTGCCCTTTTTGGACTCTGATGTTTTTATTGAAGGTTCTTTCAAAGTCAGGAAAGAGGCATAAAACTTTTTACTTCACAGTAACTTTATTAAGCATAAATGGAACAAAATAAAATTGAACTGGGCAGTGATAGAGATCTGCCAAGCACGTAACTAATTTACGTCACCTCACCTTTCCTGTTCCGGTTCGTACAGCTGCATCATGGCGGCAGCCGTGTTTGGCGGACAGTGTTCATATCGTAAAGTTTACAAAGATCTGCTTCAAATCCTGTAGATAGCTTACTAAGTTTTTATTGAAAAAAATTGATTCACTATGTCAAATTCAAAAGAAACGAAGGGCGTGAAGCACAAAAGAACTGCAAATTTATTTAAAGTTGAATGGCTTAACAAAATAATAGAAACTGCTGCACCAAAAGCTCATGAGGGCATGAACGTTCAGCTACAAGAATTATTTATGTATGATTCGGAAACTGGAGTTACCTGTTTGTATTGTCGTGATGCGAAGGTTGCTGGAGAATTTGCTCGTGGAAAGAAGTGGGATGGTATTTGGAAACTTGACATTTTGAAGTGTCATTTGGCAAGTAAATCGCATTTGGACAGTGTACAAAAGCTCAGGCAACAGAAACCGTCATTACCTGTTACAGGAGTGCTACGCATATTACGGTTGAGTACAGATGAGCAAGAGCGAAAATGACTTAAGTATGTATGTTATTTTGTTGTTACTCTGTGCAGTTTTATGTCAAATATTTTGTAAACCTACATAAACTGTGCCATGTGTGCATTCAGTGCGTACATAGTTTCATCACAGGAAAAAAATTTGCACAACGTAAGATTTTTGCGCACACCGACTACTAAAAATTAATGGGAACATTGGTTGAGGGGTAATAACTGTTCCTGAACCTGCTGGTGTGGGTCCTGGGGTCCTTGTACCTTCATCCTAATGGCAGCAGTGAGATGAGAGTATGGCCTGAATGGTGGGGGGCCTTGATGAAGGATGGTGCTTTCCTCCAAGTAGATGTGCTCAATGGTAGGGAAGGAGTCACCAACGATGGACTGGGCTGTATCCAATACTTCTTGTAGACATTTTTGTCAAAGGCATTGGTGTTTCTGTATCAAGCCATGATGCAGCCAGTTGGTATACTCTGCACCACACATCTACAGGAGTTTGTCAAAATTTCAGATGATATACCAAATCTGTGCAAACTTCTAAATAAGTAGAGATGCTGCTGTGGAGTAATGGAATCATCAGAAGTGACTCAGCAATGGACAGAATATTTAAAGGTTTGAATTTAGGGATTTATCAGTGATATAATTCTAAAGTGTTCAATTCTCTCCTCCAAGATAAGCAGCATCCAAGAGGATGGGAAGAAATTGAGGGAATTAAAGAGCAACAAATGTACCAAGAAGCCAGATGCAAGTTACAAACTATCTTGTGGAAAGTGCAAGACTTACGCATGCAATTCCGATGACATAAGAACCATTGAAGTAAGTCTATATTGAGTAATCTACAACTAATATTGACGTATTCAAATAGTAAGGGTTACAAAATGCTAAGATAAGTGCAACCACATTTAAAATACATGTTCAGTTTCATCTTCCAGACTATCATTTTGGCTGACAGGGAGTAGCACCATTTACAGTTTGCCTACCCAGTCTCTCACTACACTGGTTTGGAAATAGTTCAACATTCCTTCAACATCATTACATCAAGGTTCAGGAACACCCACACAACAAACTACAGGAGTAACTTCACTACAGAAAACATAGTAGCTCAACACTATGCTGCCCCATCATCTCCTCTGTTAGGGATGGACATATCAGATAAGACGTGAAAGAATAGGACCTATCAAATGTGACTGGGAAAGTGTGTATGGAACTGGAGGAAATAGCAAGGGTACTTAATGAATACTTCACTTCAGTATTCACTATGGAAAAGGATCTTGGTGATTGTAGTGATGACTTGCAGCAGACTGAAAAGCTTGAGCATATAGATATTAAGAAAGAGGATGTGCTGGAGCTTTTGGAAATCATCAAGTTGAATAAGTCACCGGGACCGGATGAGATGTACCACAGGCTACTGTGGGAGGCGAGGGAGGAGATTGCTGAGCCTCTGGCGATGATCTTTGAATTATCAATGGGGACGGGAGAGGTTCTGGAGGATTGCAGGTGTTGTTCCTTTATTCAATGAAGGGAATAGAAATAGCCCAGGAAATTATAGACCAGTGAGTTTTACTTCAGTGGTTGGTAAGTTGATAGAGAAGATCTTGAGAGGCAGGATTTAGGAACATTTGGAGAGACAATATGATTAGGAATAGTCAGCATGGCTTTGTCAAGGGCAGGTCATGCCTTACGAGCCTGACTGAATTTTTTGAGGATGTGACTAAACACATTGATGAAGGTAGAGCAGTAGATGTAGTGTATATGGATTTCAGCAAGGCATTTGATAAGGTACCCCATGCAAGGCTTATTGAGAAAGTAAGGAGGCATGGGATCCAAGGGGACATTGCTTTGTGGATCCAGAACTGGCTTGCCCACAGAAGGCAAAGAGTGGTTGTAGATGGGTCATATTCTGCATGGAGGTCAGTGACCAGTGGTGTGCTTCAGGGATCTGTTCTGGAACCCTTACTCTTCGTGATTTTTATAAATTACCTGGATGAGGAAGTGGAGGGATAGGTTAGTAAGTTTGCTGATGACACAAAGGTCGGGGGTGTTGTGGATAGTGTGGAGGGCTGTCAGAGGTTACAGTGGGACATTGATAGGATGCAAAACTGGGCTGAGAAGTGGCAGATGGAGTTCAACCCAGATAAGTGTGAAGTGGTTCATCTTGGTAGGTCAAATATGATAGCAGAATATAGTATTAATGGTAAGACTCTTGGCAGTGTGGAGGATCAGAGAGATCTTGGGGTCTGAGTCCATAGGATGCTCAAAGCAGCTGCATAGGTTGACTCTGTGGTTAAGAAGGCATACAGTGTATTGACCTTCATTAATCATGGGATTGAATTTAGGAGCCGAGAGGTAATATTGCAGCTATATATGACCCTGGTCAGACCCCACTTGGAGTACTGTGCTCAGTTCTGGTTGCCTCACTACAGGAAGGATGTGGAAACCATAGAAAGGGTGCAGAAGAGATTTACAAGGATGTTGCTTGGATTAGGGAGCATGCCTTATGAAAGCAGGTTGTGTGAACTCGGCCTTTTCTCCTTGGAGCGACGGAGGATGAGAGGTGACCTGATAGAGGTGTATAAGATGACGAGAGGCATTGATCGCGTGGATAGTCAGAGGCTTTTTTCCAGGGCTGAAATGGTTGCCACAAGAGGATACAGGTTTAAGATGCTGGGGAGTAGGTACGGGGGAGATGTCAGGGGTAATTTTTTTTTACGCAGAGAGTGGTGAGTGCGTGGAATGGGCTGCTGGCAACGGTGGTGGAGGTGGATACGATAGAGTCTTTTTAAGAGACTTTTGGATAAGGTACATGGAGCTTAGGAAAATAGAGGGCTATGGGTAAGCCTGGTAATTTCAAAGGTAGGGGCATGTTCGGCACAGCTTTGTGGGCCGAAGGGCCTGTATTGTGCTGTAGGTTTTCTATGTTTCTATCATGAATGAATAGATCAAAAACAAAATACTCAAATCTTCCTTCACTGCTTGGAGCTCAATGATTAGTTTGCTCACTTACAGAGTTTTGGAAAACCATTGTGATAGAAGTCCCACTCATCTATGAATAAAATTTTCAACCTACCTGTAATCTGAGACCATAGAAAAGTAGTTCCAGAGGAACAATATCTAACTTGCTAAAACCACTATTTTTAACACTCAGTTGCCGACTACATATGAAGTTTAAGTTGTGCATCCCCATTGGATGTGTGAATTTCTGGGGCTGAGCAATAATTATTTCAGAGGCTTCATATACATCTGATGCCTGGCAAAGCAGTGGCTAAGACGTGTGCTGTAATTTAACCAACTTTGAGGGAGACAGAAGGAAAGTTGAACAGAGGGAAATGAAACTGTGGATACAGTGAGAGAGGCCATAGATCTTTGTGAAAAACCATCATTGGAAGAAAAAAAATAATAGCACTGTATCAGAGAATATGAATTCCAGAAGCATGCACAGTATTGGCATCATGAATGTTATGTCTCATTTGATGGACTGGTAATGATATGGAAAATCTGGTGGATCTAGTGAGCACCTGTTAATCACAATGTGGAAAATCTAACTGGTCCAATACTGAAGAGCACAACCCCAACCATGCAGATCCTCTGCTATGAATAACCTGCCCTCATCTATTGTCACTCTTGCCCTTGCTTGTGAACTGACAGAACCACAGCTCAGCATTGAACCTGGATTGCCTGAGCTGTGATTCTCTGGATATTATTTCTAGCCCTCGCAAATATTAGTCCAACATCACAGAAGATGACCCCTGCAAAATTTTATGATTTTTCACATTTGCGCATTTTCCCTCTGATTATATGGCTTTCAGCTGGGTTACTTTATCTCCTTCTATGAAGTAGTTCAAAGTGGGTAGGTTAGTGGGTTACTGTATATGGGTTACAGGAGAATCAGTGAAGGGAATGTGAGGGGTAAAATCAGATTAGTGTAGCTGGTGCTTGACGGTCAATGTGACCATCAGCCAGTACTCCTATCTCAATGCTGTATCACTGTACAACACGATCATCATGCTGGGCAGAAAAACACAAGCTTTCCAGGATGGGTTAAAGCATTGGAGAAAAGGAATGGTCATTAGGAATATTTCTGATCTCTTTGGATGCATGTAACTATTTCTCAGCAGAATTGCCCAGGCAGTTAAAAGACAGAGTTTTAAGGAACCCAAGTGGGTAGATTAACTTAAAGACAAGAATCCAATTGAATCTTATGTTACGTACCCCGTAACTGGGTTGCCAAACCAGCAGAAATGGATCACTCAGTTGGAGTCTGGATTACTAGAACTAAGAAAGTTTTATTAAAGAAACAAGCAACACAGTAATCGAAAGGATAATAAATGCAACAGTTCAGCAATGATAAACACACCTGTGCACAGAATTAAGATAACAGGATCAATCAAGCTCTATCGTTGTCTAGGGGTAAATGACCAGTTTCAAAGTGACACAAAGTCCAGTTCAATTTAGTTCAGTTCAGTTCGCAGTAATCGTTGCCATGGCGATGGACAGGTGTGGGGGTGAGGAGAGAGAGAGAGCAAAACGAATGAATATTCAACACAGCTTCCACACACAGACCTTCGCAGTCAACTGTCGGGCGAGTCCTTTGTGATGTCATCTGAGATCACCGACCGTGACCCCTCCGTTTCCAGATACGATCGTTTCCCTGCGGTGAACCTGGCACCCAGGCAAGGGTGGACACACACCAGGTTCCCGCCGATCGTGCCTTTCCACCCTATGCGTTTATGGCTTGATCCCGCAATCAGCCGTCCAAAAGCTTCCCACCGACTTGTCAGAGACGCACCGCTTCCAGGGTCTCGTTACCTCGGGTGTCGTGTGTGTCCTGCCTTAGCGAACCTGTCCCTTTTTATCCCCCTGCTGGGGTATCGCCTGTCCATCACTTCAAACAGTTCAGGGTTCAAAGGGGGAGCCGCTCTAGACAGCTCTCCTTCCCCTTCATTACACATCTCCAAATGCTGCTCCATTGTTTTCCTTATCTCTCTCTCTCCTGAAGACAGGTGGCAGACCAACTGCTGATCACACAGGACAGCTAACATCTTATCTATGTGTATTCTTGTCACAGATAAAATAGGCTTGAAGAACCAAGTGGCTTGCTTATGGTAAAGGATGCATTTTTCCACTACAGACATTGACTGTTGACTGTAGCAACAATAACTCCTTGGTAAACAGTAACACAGCTAGTTTCAGAGCAAATCTCCCTCTTCTGGGCAGAACGCTAACTTACTCAGCTTTTTATCTTTAGTTTTTCCACACTGGCTATTTTGTAGTTTTTGAATAAGCTTGCCAATTTAGAGGCTATTACAATTTTATTCCCATGCTTCCTAAACAACAAATTGATTTAGTTTCTGAGCATGAGACGATAGTGAGGCTGTGTCCTCTGGTTCTAGACTCACCCACTGTAGGAATCAGCAAGTTAACCTTTAGGGAATCCTGCACACACCTTTGAGGTTTGAAATTTCTACCTGCTTAGAAAATGGGTGTTGCCTTTATTCCTTCTACAAAAGAGCATGAACCACACACATCCCTACACCGTACTCTATCTCTACTTCTTTCCCATTCTCCCAATCTGTCCAAGTCCTTCTGCAGACTCCCTGCCGCTCCTGAACATATATTTGCATCATCTGCAAACTTGGCCACAAACCCATCAATTTTGTCACCCAAATCATTGACATATAATGTGAAAAGAAACTGTCCCAAGACCAGCCCCTGTGGAACACCTCTAGTCACTGGCTGCCAACCAGAAGAGGCCCCCTTCATTCCGACACTTTGCCTCCTGCCAGTCAGCCAATCCTCATTCCATGCTAGTATCTTTCCTGTAATGCCATGGGCTCTTACCTTGTTAAGTAACCTCAAGTGTAGCATCTCCCTCACTTCTTAAAGAGTGGAATGACATTTGCAATTTTCCAGTCGTCCAGAACCATTCCAGAATCTAGTAATTCTTGAAAGATTATTTACTAATGCCACTACAATCTCTTCAAGTACTCTACCTATTTCAGAATCCGGGGGTGTAGTCCACCTGGTCCAGGTGACTTATCTACCTTCGGCTCTTTCAGCTTCCTAAGCAGCTTCTCCTTAATAATAGCAACTACACTCACTTCTGCCCCGACACGCTTGAATTTCTGCCATATTGCTAGTGTCTTCCACAGTGAAGACTAATACAAAATACTTAGTAAGTTTATCTGCCATTTTTGTCCTCCATTACTGCCCCTTCATTTTCCAGTGGTTCAATATTCTCTCTTACCTCTTGCTTATTCTATATTTCTGAAAAAACCTTCGGTATCCTCTTTGATATTACTGGTTGTCTTACCTTCATATTTCATATTTTTTCAACATTATACTTCACTTAGTTTCCTTCTGTTGGTCTTTAAAAGCTTCCCAATCCCCTAACTTCCCACTAATTTTTGTTCTATGCCCTCTCTTTTGCTTTTATGCTGTCTTTGACTTCCCTTATCAGCCATGGTTACCTCACCCTCCCTTTAGAATACTTCTTCATCTTTGGAATATATCTACCCTTCACCTTCTAAATTGCCCCCCAGTAAGTCCAGCCTTTGCTGTTCTGTTATCATCCGTTCCAGTCAACTTTGGCCAGCTCCTCTCTCATGCCACGAAAATTCCCTTTACTTCACAGTAATAATGATACATCGTGCTTTACCTTCTCCCTCTCAAACTGCAGGGTAATTCTATTATATTATGATCACTAACTCCTAAAGTTCCTTTACCTTAAGCTTCCTAATCAAATCTGGTTCATTACACAACACAACACCCAATCCAGAATTGCCTTTCTCCTATCAGGGTCAACCACAAGTTGCTCAAGAAAGACATCTAGTAGGCATTCTACAAATTCTCTCCCTTGGAATCCAGCATCAACTTGATTTTCCCAATCAACCTGCATAATTGAAATCCTCCATGACAATTCTGGCATTGTCTTTTCTATTTCCCGTTGAAACTTATATCCCACATCATGGCTACTGTTTGGGGGCCTGTATATAATGCCCATGAGGGTTTCTTTTTGCCCTTGTAGTTTATTAACTCTACCCACAAGGATTCTAAATCTCCCAATCCTATGTTATCTCTTTCTAAAGATTTGGTATCATTTTTTACCAATAGAGCCACCCCATCTCCTCTGCCTACCTGCCTGTCCTTTCGATACAAGGCATATGCTTGGATGTTAAGTTCCCAACTATGATCTTCTTTCAACCTTGAATCAGTGATACCCAGAACATCACACTTGCCAATCTCTGAGCTACAAGATCATCTACCTTATTCTATATACTGTGTACATTCAAATATAACAAATTCGGCCCTGTTTTCGTCACTCTTTTCAATTTTGCCCTATGTTACACTTCAGCTCATCCCACTGACTGCAAATTGCCCTATAATCTACCTGTCCTTCCTTCCTCACAGTGTCACTACACACTGCAGCGAATTGTGTATCAAAAGCCCCACCTCAGCCCTATCACTCTGGTTCCCATTCCCCTGCCAATTTAGTTTAAACCCTTCCCAACAGCTTTATCAAACCCCCGAAAGGTTATTGGTCCCCCTTGTGTTCAGGTGTAACCCATCTTTTTTGTACACAGTGTACTTCCCCGAGAAGAGATCTCAATGATCCAGAAATCTGAATGCCTGCCCCCTGCACTGGTTTCTCAGCCACTCATTCTTCTGTACTATCATCCTGCTCCTGCCCTGATGAGCACATGGAACTGGGAGTAATCCAGAGATTACTACCTGAGAGGTTCTACTCTTCAGCCTCTTCCCTAGCTCCTTAAACTGACCTCGCAGGACCTCTTCCCCTTTTCTAACTCTGTTATTGGTGCTAATGTGCACCACAACCTTTGTCTGGCTGCTCAGCGTTTCTCGATTGCAGACCCTCTGAGACATACTGGACCCCAGCACCTGAGAGCCAACACACCATTCTGGCTTCTCTTTCACGGCCACAGAATCTCTTGTCCATCCCCCCATTCAGTCTCCTTTCACTATTGCTCTGCCTGACTTTATCTTTCCCTACTGAGCCTCAGAACTGGCCCCAGTGCCACTGGAATGGCTGCTGCTGTTGTGTCCTAATAGGCCATCTCTCCCTACACCCATGCAGTATCCAAAAAGGTATACTTGTTGCTGAGAGGAATGAAGGACCGCAGGGGAACCCTGCACTAACTGCTTACTCCCTTTACTTCTCCTGGTGGCATTGTAGCAGTGACCACCCCGGTAAAAGTACATGTATGAAGTTTTCAGTCTCCCAGGTGCATCCAGCTCCAGCTCCAGCTGCTTACCTTGTCAGTCAGGAGCTGAAGTTGGGTGTAATTCCAGCAGATGTGGTCATCAAGGGGACCATTACCCTGAAATCCCACATCTAACAGGAGGAGCATTCTACTGCCTGAACTACCAGCCTGCCATCATTTATTATACCTCAAACTTAAGTTCTAGCCTGCACTGTGCTCGTCCAAGCCTGCCAATTCCAACAATGGCTACTTCGCTTAAATCTCACTTTTTATTGGCCATTGCTAAGTTACTATTAACGCAAGCAATCTCTCACTCTGCAGATAAGTAAATCACTGCAGATGAGCAGACAGCTATTTTATAGAATAATCTTCATATTGTTTGCCTTATCTGCGTTAGTGGAATATCTACAAGCCTGTATCCCTTCCAAGTACTTTCTACTTAAGTGTTCTCTTCATCCTGTGGAAACCTGTACGTCAATAGTATATTTCACACAAAGGAATTGGGAGGACGTTTATTTTATATCAGCAGTCTTCAATAACCAGAAATGTAATAATGACCGAGGGTTAAATTCTAGAATGGATGCTTATTGCAATTAATGATCAATTTATGTGAAAAATATTTTTCTTTCAGGACGCACATCACGTAGTTATTGACAAAACCTTCTCGAACCGCTATCAAACTCGACCTCACAGAAACCCAAAAAACTGTGGCTCAATGCAGAAGAGAGAGAAATTGCACTGCAAGGACTGTGGACATGACTGGGGGATCACTGCAAATTTCAGCTTATTTAAAGATCTACCAGTAATTAAAATTGAGAGTTTTGTTCTCCAAAACATCAAAACTGGTGCTCCGGCTATTGTAAGGAAATGGAAGGATGCACCATTTTCAATCAGCAAGTTTGAAGGTACTGAAATTTGTCAGGACCTATAAATAAGATCTGAAACCATCAATTTCCTTATTAGATGATCCTTCATTAAACATAAAGATGTCACCCATAACAGAAGTTTGATACACTTTCCAATTTAGAAACAGAATCATGTTTATCATCACCGGCATGGGTCATGAAATTTGTTAACTAAGCAGCAGCTCAATGCGGTACATGATAACATAGAAATGAAAAAAATCAATTCAATCACAGCAAGTATATTTATGTATTTTGAATAGATTCCAAATAGTGCAAAAACAGAAATAATATATTTTAAAAAGTGAGGTAGTGTCCATGGGTCCATTGTCTGTTTAGTTGTATGGCAGAGGGGAAGAAGCTGTTCCTGCAATTTAGCTGCAAAACCAATCAGGAGCACAGTTAGAAATTTCATTCAGCACTTGGCCATCAGGAGTCAATTTTTGAAATGATCTGAAGATTCAAATCTTTACTACAAAGCAATGTAAATACTTACGTTTGTACTTTCCAGTTATAAGCCTGAATTTGCACTGGTAGATATATCAGAACATGGTTCAGAAACCAAGATATCATGTAGTCATTTTGATAAAATCTTGCTGTGGCAATCATACACTTTGTTATTGAATAGTAGAGGAAGTATTTTCATTCTGGTTGCACAAATAAATGAAAGCTACTAATAAATGTATTCCAGGTTTCAACTTTTTTAAGAACCTAGAAGTGGTGAGCATGTGCAGCTTATAGCCATGGGGAGTTAGAAACGTAGAAAACCTACAGCACATATGAAGCTGGGCCAAACATGTCCTTACCTTAGAGCTACCTAGGCTTACCCATAGCCCTCTATTTTTCTAAGCTCCAAGTACCTATGGTTGAGGCAAATAACCTGTTCGGTGGAACCCAAATCATACCGACCCTGGGCGTTATGAAAGATGGCCTTCTCACTGCTGAGTCACGTGGCTGTTAGCAGAGTCAGCTAACAAGCCAGGTTTGTATACCAGCTCGGTGAAAGGGTTGCATGTCTATTTCCCTCCACAGATTTTATCTGACCCACTGGACTCTTTGCTCCAGATTTCAGCATCTGCTGGTTTTCATGTCTCTGTGGAATTATAGGCTAGCTTGTCATATTTCTATGCTGTAGACCCAAGAGAAAGTGCTTGACTCAAATATGTAGGGCAACTTTTTAAGTTTTAGCAATTATATTTGTACAAGAGTCATTTAGAATTTAGAGGTATATTGAATTTTCTATGCTGCATCATCGAACAATTATAATGCACAAATGACAAATTACGGTGTTGTAACTTAATGAAAACATAGGTATGTGCAGTGCAGCATGATAATTCTCCAAGACAAAAGCCATGCCATCCTTTGAGGCAGTGTATTCCAAACAAAGACAGCTTAACAGGAGGACTGAAAGTGTAGGGTGGTACTGAGAAACACAAGGAGTATAAAATATCACTGGCAAACAAGGTCAAAGAAAATACCTTAAGCATTTTTAGGTACATTAGGGACATGAGGGTGAGCAGAAAAAGTGTAGGCCTCATTAAGGGCCAAAGGAGCAATCTATTCATAGAGCCTGAAGGCCTATGTAAAGTCTCCAATGATTATTTTTCACCTGTACTCACTGTGAAAAGAGTATAGTTGGGGAATTCATGTGGAGGGTTCGTGAAATTCTATAAAACTAGCGTTGAAAAGGAGGAAGTATTGGATGCCTTGGGCTGAAAGGTAGTTAAATCCCCAGTATCAAATGACATGTTTCCCAGGTTCTGTGGGAGCAAGGGAGAAAACTGCTGGGGCCCTGAGAGACTTTTAAATCAGTGAAATGCCAGAGCACGCAGAACTGCAAATGTGGAGGCTATATTCACAAAGGTCAATGAGAGTAACCCAGGTAATTACAGGTCAGTGGTTCTAATGCTAATGAAAGGGAGGTAATTGGAAAATAAAATTCTGAAATACACTTGGAAAGGCATGGCTTTATTAGGAAAGGATACCATCTGACCGGTTCGATTGAATTTTTCCAAAGAGATAGTGTCTTTGAAGACAGTGATGGACCTTAGTAAGGTCTATGCTTGGCAGAGTGGAGTTACATCTCTACCAAAGACAGTGTAAGGCACTCCCTCCGCTAGCCTGTGGGTCACCCTTGGACAAGGTGTAGCACCTGCTTAGCACCCAGATCAGCAACACATGAAGCCACGGAAGCAGGTGGTGGATGGCCGTATGAGCAGCTGATGCATATAACAAGTTCTGGCTTTGCAACCACTGATGCCAGGCAGACACCTTTCACGAGTATTGATAATGGCTGGGGTCACCAGCCTTGTAAAAACACTGCCCAGAAGGTGGCAATGGCAAACCACTTCTGTAGAAAGATTTGCCAAGAACAATCATGGTCAAGATAATGAATGAGTAAGATCTGATTAGTCCAAAGGTTAGAGTCACGGGATCCATGGCATGGTGACAAATTAGATCAAAAATCAAAAATTTTGAATATACAACAGTAAATGGTATTCTAGGGAATACTGAGGAAAAAAGGAACCTTGGTGTTAAGTTTCCAATTGGATAAGGTGATTAAAGGAGGCATGCAAGATACTTGCTGGAATATAGAATATAACAGCAGAGAGGTTATGGTACAGTTTTTATAAAATATTAATAAGGTCACAGTTAGAGTAGTGCACAAGACCATAAGATATAGGAGCAGAATTCAGCCATTCAGCCCATCGAGTCTACTCTGCCATTTCAGCATGACTGATCCATTACTCTCAGTTCTAATCTGCTGCCCTCTCTCCGTATCCCTTCATCCTCTGGCTAATCAAGAATCTATCAACCTCTGCTTTAAATATACCCAATGACTTCGTGTCCACAGTCGTCTGTGGCAACAAATTCCAGATTCACCAGCTAAAGAAATTCCTCCTCATCTCCACTCTAAATGGAGGTCCCTCTATTCCAGGGGTTTCCAACCTGGGATCACAGACCTCTCAAAGTTAATGTAAGGCACAATGGCATAAAAAAGGTTGGGAACTCCTGCTCTATTCTGAAGCTGTGTCCTCTGGTCGTAGACACCCCCAACCATAGGAAACATCTTCTCTGCATCCACTCTGCAAAGGCCTTTCAACATTTGATAGGTTTCAATGAGATCCTCCCTCATCCTTCTGAATTCCTGTGAGTACAGGCCCAGAGTTCTGGCTGCCATACTATAGGAATGATGTGCTATTGACTGGACAGGATATTGAGAAGTTTCACTGGAATCTTGCCTAGAATGATGTGTTTAAATTTCTAGGGGAGATTGGACAGGTTGGGGTGGGGGGGGGGGGGCTGTGCTCCTGATGGACAGATATTACATTTATGGGGGCATCAGTGGAGTAGATAGCAGAGATGTGTGAAGTGAGAGGGCATAAATTCAAGGTAAGGGGCAAGAGGGAATGAGAGGCAGTCTTTTCACACTGGAGTGCTGGAATCTAGAAAGTACTGCCTGAGGGGGTGATAAAGACAAAGGCTCTGCCAACATACAAGTATCTTGAAGAGGGCTTGAATCACCAATGTGTAGAATCTGCAAGCCAGGTATTGGAAAACGATATTACCATAGTGGGAACTTAACAATCAGTGAACCAAAGGGTGCGTTAGACCATTAGATTCAGCAAGGCTATCCTATTTCTGTCAAAGAATACCCAATGAACTAGTATTTGTCATTTCTCATGTTTCAGGACATAATAGTTTATACTATGCATTATTCATCAATCCAAAAAAAACAGCAAACATCAACAGAAATGTTCCTACAACCAGCAAAATATTATGTCCTCAGACAACATCATTTGCAATTTGTCCTTTGTAAGGAGCTCAAAGAAAAAGAATGCTACTGCATCTTAAAATCAGGTTTTTTAGAGGTGCAGCCACCTGAAGGAAATCTTATTACACAGCAGATACATTCCTACAGATGGTGCATTTTAGTAACAACCATCAAGTCTAGATGCCACAGATTAAATTTAAAGTTGTATGTGTAAAATAAAGAAAAGGTTCAATGAGGTGGGGGGGGGGGGCATAGTAGCATAGTGGTTAGCACAACGCTTTACAGTACAGGCGATCCAGATTCAATTCCCAATGCTGCCTGTAAGTAGTTTGTATATTCTCCCCGTGACCATGCGGGTTTCCTCTGGGTGCTCTGGTTTCCTCCCACAGTCCAAGGACGTACCAGTTGGTAGGTTAATTGGTCTTTTAAACTGTCCCATGATTAGGCCAGGATCAAATCAGGAGATTGCTGGGCAGCGTGGTTCAAATGGCCAGAAAGGCCATCCACGCTGTATCTCAATTAAAAATAACACATTCAGAATACTTGAAACATAACCTTGTGGGTCCTAATTTGTAAAATTTAGTCTATGGGTGGAAGTTAGCTGAGGAGGTGAAATATTATGAACAGGATAAACCAGGAGTCCATGGAGAGGGGCAGATCAGTAGCGTAGTGGTTAGCACGAAGCTTTACAGTGCCAGCAACCCAGGTTCAATTCCCGCAGCTGATGCAAGGAGTTTGTTAGTTCTCCACGTGACCATGTAGGTTTCCTCCAGGTACTCCGGTTCAATTCCCGCCACTGCCTGTAAGGAGTTTGTTAGTTCTCCCCGTGACTGTGTAGGTTTCCTCCAGGTACTCTGGTTCAATACCCGCCGCTGATGTAAGGAGTTTGTTAGTTCTCCACGTGACCGTGTAAGTTTCCTCCAGGTACTCTGGTTCAATACCCGCCGCTGATGTAAGGAGTTTGTTAGTTCTCCACGTGACCATGTAGGTTTCCTCCAGGCACTCTGGTTCAATACCCGCCGCTGATGTAAGGAGTTTGTTAGTTCTCCCCGTGACTGTGTAGGTTTCCTCCAGGCACTCTGGTTCAATACCCGCCGCTGATGTAAGGAGTTTGTTAGTTCTCCACGTGACCGTGTAAGTTTCCTCCGGGTGCTCCTGTTTCCTCCCACAGTTCCAAGGACGTACCAGTTGGTAGGTTAATTGGCCATTGTAAAAGTTGCCCTGTGATTAGGCTAGGCTTAAACTGGGGGTTGCTGTGTGGCACGGTTCAAAGAGCTGGAAGGGCCTACTTTGCGCAGTATCTTAATAAATAAAAAAATTAAAATTAAATATTGCAGCTCCTTTAAGAAGACTTATTTTCCCAATACAAAAATGATTAATTTTGTTAGATCACATACAAATTTTTAGGGACATGCTCATCCATATCTCTGTAACTTCTCCACCTTGTATTCCTGTAAGATCAGTGTTCCTTCAGTTCTGACCTATTCAGCATTCTGGAAGTTAACTGCTCTGCTATTGGTAACTATTTAAGCATTAAGCTTGGAATTTTATCCCAACCCTTTCTGCCTCTCCTTTAAAGTTCTTCTTACAACAGACCTCTTTAGCCAAGCTTTTGATCACCTGTCTTTACTGGTGTTGTCTTGTGTCAAAACTTTGTCTACTAACTCTCCTATAATGAAGCTCATGGGATTTTAGTCTGGTAAAGGAATAGGAGAGTTCTTGGTGAATATGGGTGGGAAGGCAGGGCTAAATAAGCAGAAAGGGCATGATCAGCTATTAGCTTTTTTCCCTACATTTCTTTTCCTTAGGAGCTTTTAAATGTGTTCCTGGTGACATTGACAACCTTTGTGATCTATTGCAAGGGCTTAACAATTTATTTAAAAGCCTTTGTATTACTTGGGTCTTTGGAGAGCTCAAGGAATTGCCCAACCACTGCTAATGAAAATCAATGTCAGAATGGACAGTACAGGCTTGCGTGCATATAGCAGTTTTGTTCTTAAATGATAAACCTATAGCTTTTCTGCTTACTTTTCCAGGTGGAACCCCACAACATTTGTTGAATTAAGTTTTTCAAAATGACTTTGAACTAACTACTTCTGGTTTACTAATCCCATTCAACAATAACTTGCATTTATATACCCTCTGCAATACCATACCAGAGCCTACACTATTCTGATTTCCAATCAAAAGCTAACAAATCAATAATTCAAGAATACTATCTAATCATCTTAATCTTCTACCAGACCAAAATGCTTAACCTCCCATTAATAATAAACTTTATATTTCATGATATTTTCACTTAATTCAGCAGCCATGCAAATACAGAAAATTGTGAAAATAGTCAAAGAGTAATCAAGAAAAAAATGTTATTCATCAAAGAATAGTGACACATTTTACTCATATTCCATGTTTAATTGTGTTGCAAAGGTGTGGCTTCCAAAAATAGATCCCATAATTAAAGCTAAAACAGATATCTATTTTAAGTCATTAAAAATTCTCATTCATGGATGTTATAAAGTTACTGTATTGATAATTTTTTATCTATTTAAAAACCTCATCTTAACAAATACATTGCTCCATTCAGATGGAAGTGAATGGGAGAACATCAAATTTTTCTTTCAATAATTAGTGCTTTCAACCTATGCATTTTCCGAATGATCAGTCTCTTGCACCATGATTACATGGCGTACAGCTACTGCTGTATCATCTTTCGAATCATATAATTCAGGATACCGCCATGCTGGAAATAGGCAAGTTCTACATCGGTATCGAATCTCATAGTGGCTTGGAATGACCTCCCAGTGTCAAGCTGGAAAATAAAAAGAGAAATTCTGTTCAGACATACACATTTTCATATTTTCACAAATCACATTTTCCAGTAACAAGTAAAGCTATTTGGTCATCTCCTATAACACTGACCTATCCCCCCCACCACCCGCCTCATTAATGAGGGCAGTGGGGAAAGATATAAAAATTAGTTAAATATATGGGAAGATAAAAAGATGAAAAATAAATCACAGGATAAAACTGCAACGAGAAGGTAAGTAACTGTTTTACACATGATCATGTGTCAATTACAGAGACTGTACTCGTTAATACTACTGCATGACTACTATTGAACAAACTAATATATTTTTCTAACCAGTGAGGAACCCATTTTCTGGAATGACAATACTGTTATCTGGAATTCACTGCTTGAAAGAAATAGAATCACATCAACTTTCAAAGAGGGAACTAAATTCAGAACTGAAGGCAGAGAAACAACCTGGGCTGTGGCAGCAGGGCTCCCCCCCCCCCCCCACCACCACTTTCAAATCTCTTACTAGCTCTTCCTTCAGTTAGTCCTGACGAAGGGTCTCGGCCCGAAACGTCGACTGCACCTCTTCCTAGAGATGCTGCCTGGCCTGCTGCGTTCACCAGCAACTTTGATGTGTGTTGCCAGAACACCGGTATTATTCAGATGGCTGTAATGCAGCTAAAACAGATACAAAGACATTTTGCGTAGCATAATTCCTGAGGAGCATTGGATTGTGCATAATTAGGCACTTGGCAAGATCCAATAAAAACAAGATAGGCCTAAGCAGAGCAACCAATGTATGAGTGGCCCAGTGTGGGGGGTTGAGGCTTCAGCATAGGCCGTAAGTAGATTTTTTTCCATTATTTATTCATTCTTTTTTCCCCCACATTTAGAGCAGTGGGTTGAAGGCAGGGAGACCTTCAGTGTCCCCGATAACTACACCTGTGAGAAGTGCATCCAGCTGCATGCAGCTTCTAGCAGACCGTGTTAAGGAGCTGGAGCTGGAACTGGAACTGGATGATCAGGAGGCTAAGGGGTTGATAGTCAGGATGATAGTTACACAGGTAACAGGATGACCATCAGGTGGAGAAAGGGGGCAGGTTACCAATGCAGGGTACTCCTATGGACATTCCCCTCAACAACAGGTATATTGCTTTGGATACTGTTGGGAAGATGACCTAGCAGAAAAAAGTTACAGCAATCAGGTGTCTAGCACTGAGTCTGGCTCTGTGGCTCAGATGGGAAGGGAGGGGTAGTGATAGGGGTTCATTGGTTAGGGGAACAGAAAGGAGCTTCTGTACACGAGAAGAAGATTTTTAGATGGTATGTAGCCTCTCGCATGTCAAGGTCAGATACACAGACATCCCACCCTGCAAAAACTCATTTCAGGGAGGTAGCACCATCAATTTGCGGGAGACTTCCGGGAGAGGTGTCATGTCTGAAATAGAGTAGCTCCTTAGCAGCTGGCCAGCTACTTTAAATAACGTTAGCTATGCTAATGAACGAATGACACCTGTTAAACTCATCTCAACATGACTTCTACAGTCTTAACCCACCATGGGCAATAGAAAAGTCACTGTTGCAAACAGTGTAGTGAACAACACTCTCATTATTTTGAGCCCTATTAGGCAGGGGTACACTTTAGGGTAGTCTGGGGTGACGTACGTTTTATATATTCTTTTTTTGGAACACTCTGCTACTCTGACTTTTTTTGGAACTCTCTCGCTCTCTCCCTCTCGTTCGTGGTCACTCTCACTTGCGTTCGCTCTCTTGCTCTCGCTCTCACTCGCGCTTGTTTTCTTGCTCTTGCACTCGCTCTTTCTCGTGCATTCCCTCACGCTCGCTCTCAAAAAAAAATCAATTTCCGGGACATTGTATGTAATTTGTGGGCATCAGGGAGCCACTATTAATATGTGGGAGATTCCCGGAAGTTCCGGGAGAGGTGGGATGTCTGGATACATCTCAGATTGAGTCCACTTGATTCTAGGAGGAAGAGTGAGCAGCTGGAGGTTGCTGTCCACATTGGTACCAACAACATGGGTAGAGGGATGATGAGGTCCTGTAGAGTGAGTTCAGGGAGTTAGATGCCAAGTTAAAGGACAGGACCACCAGAGAAGAGATCTCAATTTCTACCCAGGCTAGAAATAGGAAGATGAACAGTTTAATACATGGCTAAGGAGATGGTGCAGGAGACAGGGCTTCAGATTTTTGGATCATTCTTCCAGGAAAGGTGCAATCTCTACAGAAGGGATGGTTTGCATCTGACCCGGAGAGGGACTGATATCTTAGCGGGAAGGTTTTCTAGTGCTACAAGGAGAGGGTTTAAACTCAAGTTGCAGGGGAGATAGGAGCCAGAGTGCCAGAACAGATATGGAGTGGTTGTGGAGAAAGATGTTAAGCCTACATACAAAGTCAGGAATCAAAAGGCCGAGCATGATGAGATGAATGTTCTGGGCTGTGTATATTTCAATGCAAGGAGTATTGTTGGAAAGGCAGATGAGCATAGTGCACAGATTGGCACGTGGAATTATGACATTGTAGCTATTAGTGAGACTTGGGTGCAGGAGAGGCAGAACTGGCAGTTTATCATTCCGGGTTTGTTGTGGAGTGGGAGGAAATAAAGTGGGTGAGGTGGCATTAGTAATCGGAAAATGTCACAGCAGTGCTCAGTCAGGACAGACTGGTGAGCTCGTCTAGTGAGGCCTTATGTGTAGAACTGAGGAATAAGAAAGGTATGACCATGTTAATGGGATTATATTATAGACAACACACCAATCCACAGGATTCAGAGGAGCAAATTTGTAGCAGGATCACAGACTGCTGCAAGAAACATAAGGTTGTGATAGGAGGTGATATTAATTTTTCACATATTGACTGGGACTCCCATCCTGTAAAAAGGCTGGATAGGATAGAGCATGTCAAATATGTTCAGGGAAGTTTCCTTAATCAATGCATTGAAGTCACAACTGGAGAGAGAGTGCAATACTTGATCTCCTATTAAAGACTGAGAGACGGGGCAGGTGCTGAAAGTTTCTGTAGAGGAACACTTTGCATTTAGTGATCATAATGCCATTAGTTAATGGAAAAGGATAGATATCGTCCTTGGGTTGAGATTCTAAATTGGAGAAAGATCTACTTTGATGGCATCAGAAAGGATCTGGCAAATGTAGATTGGGACATGTTGTTTTCTAGCAAAGGTGTGCTTCATAAGTGAGAGGCTTTCAAAAAGTGAAATTTTGAGAGTGCAGAGTTTGTACATTCCTGTCAGAATAAGACAAGGATAACAGGTTTAAGAAACCTTGGTTTTCAAGAGATATTGAGACCCTGGTTAAGAGAAATTTGAATAGAACAGGTATGAAGGGCTATGGTCTTGGTGCAGGTCGATAGAACTAGGCAGATTAATGGTTCGGTACAGACTAGGTGGGCCAAAGGCCTGTTTCTGTGCTGTAGTGTTCTAAAGACCAGAACAAATTTATTGTGCTGTATATTCTAGGATTCCTTATGAGAGGACTTGCTAAAAGAACAGGAGGAGATTTGACCCCTATCATTGTAATTTTTCTAAAATTAAGATTTTGTATTACATTTTTGACAGCCTAGTGTAAGATAAGCCTGGAAGAGCATTTGGAAACAGTACCAGGTGGTGAGAGTCAGAAATAAAAACAAAGTCTAAAAGCTGCTTGGAGAACATTCTAGAATCTGCATCCTCATCAGTCTCTGAAAGCTACTTGCTGCACTTCATTAAGGCAGAGCCCCTCAAGCTGATTTTCAATCAATCAGGGATGATTGATATTTTTTATTCCACTGATTTAACTTGGCTCATGATCTCTGGCTTGTACAAGACTGCTGAATCCACAGATATATTCCTGATTTCTTCTGAAAATCCACGGATCATGTTATCTTAGGAGCAGCCCAAACTGATGAAAATAACTGGGTTGGTCCTGATTACATGCATAGGTTTGGAATGAAGATTTCACCTTAATCTCCACATTCATCCTGGGCTTCAACAACTCAGGGATGACGATGGTGTAGTGTTCATGACCCGTAAGTTGCAGGCTGTCAGCTGTCTGTCCAGGCAGATATTCCAGGGGAATTATCCCCATCCCCACGAGATTGCTACGGTGAATACGTTCATAACTTTCAGCGAGGATGGCTTTGATGCCCTGTTAAAAAGATCACTAGGTCACTCAATTCCTTCGACGTACAGCACGACATGCCCTCCACAACATGAGGAAAAGGAGCATAAGAGAACATTATCACCAAGTCACTTATCATCCTGAACACATTTACTTTGACATGACTGAGTTCAAATGCTGCCACTCCTTACCCAATAAGGAGTGATCCTTCATATTGATTGGGGTCATTCACAGAGACAGTTTAACAGTACCCTCTTAAAAACAAATAGGATGACCAATAACTGCTGTTCTTACTCATGAATCCACCGCACACAAATAATAATATCTAAACAAAGTTAGGGCACTGTCAAAGTTGACAGGAAAAGTTCAAAGTACATTTATTATCAAACTATTTGTACATTATACAAATTTGAGATTCATCTCCTTACAGGCAGCCACTTACAGAACCCATTTTAAAAAAATCCAATAAACACCCAAAGTGCAAAGAGAGAAAATTGTGCAAACAATATAAGCAAGCCAACAGCATTCAAAATGAAAGTGAGTGAAAAACTGGTTTAAATAAGATCACACACAAATAAAAGGAGGAAACAGATCTTCCAATTTGGTGACACACATCAAAGTTGCTGGTGAACGCAGCAGGCCAGGCAGCATCTCTAGGAAGAGGTACAGTTGACGTTTCGGGCCGAGATCCTTCGTCAGGACTAACTGAAGGAAGAGTTAGTAAGAGATTTGAGAGTGGGAGGGGGAGATCCGAAATGATAGGAGAAGACAGGAGGGGGAGGGATGGAGCCAAGAGCTGGACAGGTGATTGACAAAAGGGATATGAGAGGATCATGGGACAGGAGGTCCGGGGAGAAGGAAAAGTGGGGGGGGGGGGACCCAGAGGATGGGCAAGGGGTATAGTCAGAGGGACAGAGGGAGAAAAAGGAGAGAGAGAGAGAGAGAGAAAGAATGTGTGTATATAAATAAATAACGGATGGGGTACGAGGGGGAGGTGGGGCATTAACAGAAGTTAGAGAAGTCAATGTTCATGCCATCAGGCTGGAGGCTACCCAGACGGAATATAAGGTGTTGTTCCTCCAACTTGAGTGTGGCTTCATCTTTACAGTAGAGAAGGCCATGGATAGACATATCAGAATGGGAATGGGATGTGGAATTAAAATGTGTGGCCACTGGGAGATCCTGCTTTCTCTGGCGGACAGAATGTAGGTGTTCAGCAAAACGATCTCCCAGTCTGCGTCGGGTGACATTTGGGTACAACTGGGGCTAGTTCCAAGAACTCATTTCTCAAGCTTCTTTGCAAACTTATTAGCTTTTCCAAATCTAGAATCTTAAGCAAGACAGTGCAATTGTTTCTTTCCCCCTGTATTCCTAGTAACTCTCAAGAATGGCAACCCAGTTATTAATGAATCCAAGCAAGTGTTTGTACAAAAGAAACATAGACGTGAACCAGAAGGACCATTTACTAGACCTTAAGTGAACAAGCCAGCTTCTAAGTAAATTAAATAATTTTATTTTGGAACTTTTAGAAGGTGCCCAGAAAAGCTCGATTTGAAATACAACACCCTCCCCCAAGGAATTGTGAATAACACATTTGATGGAATTTTGTCAAAGTAACTAACATGATCTGAGGGATGGCCTCATGTTGTTGACCCAGCTCTTCCCACCTTTATGGTCCTCCCATATATACCCTTACCTAGTCTCATTAGAGAAAGACAACTCTATTACCCTGAAGCATCCCAGTAGTGGAAAGATTTCCTGTGACAACTTGAACATCTTCCCTCCCAACTGCCCTGAAAACTTTGATACCTGATAGATTGTTAAATAGATCATTTTTTTAATGTCTCTGATATTCAGAGATGGTTGAACAAATGTAACCAGGGCCTAATCCATGACTGTACAACCCACATACAATACTTTTAAGAACTTCTGGAAATACTTTGCTGACTAACCAGCTTCAATGGAGAGAGAAACAAGTTTGATCTTTCATCAGAATGTTCCTTGTCTCTCATTTCCACAATGGTTGTTTTTGGATTTGTTATCGTAATGTGTTTGAAGACAGTGGGAAAGGGGATGATTGACCATCTTCTACTTGATTTCATGGGCTTTCACTTCATGGCCAGTCTGGAGTATCTTCACTCCTGTATGATGCAGGCATTCTGCCGCAGTTAGTTTCTCTTTTTGCAATCAGGAATTGTATATTTTACTGTTCAATGTAAACTCACCTGCAAATAGGGACCCTTGGCTGCCCAGTCTCTTGAACTGCCCGACCCATATTCCTTGCCAGCCAATATAATCAGAGGATGGCCTTCCTGTTGATAACGTTCTGCAGCATCATAAACGTCAAGCTATCAGCATCAGAAAAAATAAACGTAATTCAGAATTTTTATTTAAATCTAACTTGGACATGTTGAACAACTTTTCTTCATGGCCCTGAAACCAATTACGTTCAATAAACATACAGCTAATGTTAAAGTTAAGTATCTTTACACTTACTCAGGAAATATAAACAAGTCCTAGCTATCCTGAACAGAATTCAAGATGGATTGAAAATGCACTGAAGGGAGAGGCAGTTTAACATAAACATCTATCATGCCTGTTTGATAATTATAGGAACAGAGAATGGGGAATGGGTATCCTTCAGATGACCTTTATCATGACTGAAAAGTAAATGCTTCTAACTGTATGCTAAAGGAAAGAAGAGCTCCAATAAATCACCAGTGGCCCAACTAACAGAAACATCAACTACCATTAATCACAAAGACAATAACCACCAATTTTTTTTACAAATACAATTAAAAGTAAAATGCTTTTGCTAGAAATTTTACAAGAGCATTTTGCTAACAATATGTAGTAAGACACAGGACCAGATCTAATCTATTGTAAACCCCCATCACTGGATCTTAACACACGTAAAACTTGGTGATATAAAACTTTTGATTTCTCACTTACTGTCTCCCCACTAGGGAAGTGAATAGTCTGTGGCCCTTGCTTGTTGAGGAATTTATTGACCAACCGGATATTTGCAAATGTCCCCCTTGCCATAACTGCATCATTGCCTCTACGAGATCCATATGAGTTGAACTGTCGTGGGGTTAAACTAAAAGGTGATATTTAAAAAAAATGTCAATTTCAAGATTTCTTTTTAAAATTCCAATCTTAGCAGAAATTCAAGACTACCATAACTGGTACAATGCCTTCCTAACATGTTTAATCTTTCTTTCATCTTTGTTCTTCCAACCTTCACTGTTCTATCAAATCAAAATTAACTGTTCATTATTATAAAGGTAACTTGAGCCATTTCAAAGGCGATATATAATTTTCAGAAAATAACCAGCTGTCCAAACTTCAGACTTTCAGCTCTATCGTTGGTCCCTGCTATTTTAAGGAGGCACTGAAACTGTATTGATTCATACAATTCATATGTTGAATATAACACAATTATGTATGTGATCATCAGTTGGATCAAGGATATCGTTATTTCCAGGATTTTGTATTGCTATCTTCAGTGAACATAGGCTACAAAACAAAAGCACTTTTCTTCTCAAATTTACTTTTCAATGAGTTATGCCCTTGCTCACCATCCTACACACCCACTCAGCTCCCTCTTGTTCACCTTACCCTGCCTCCATAGCCCTCCGAGACTGTCGCTGCGTCAATAACCATCAGTTCTTCTCCATAGTTCTCTCAATTATGTCCAGTCATTCCATAATATAACACAGTGGAAAGCCATTTAACCTATCACTTATTTTAAAATTACATTAATTTCAATTAACATTAATGAAAATAACCCTAACTTTAGCCCCTTGCTCTTTCCACCCCACCCCCTCTCTTGCCTTATTGATTTATCCAAATGTGCTTTTGCAAACTAAATTGACTCTGCCACTAAAATAGTATCAGTCAGGTCATTCATAACAGCTCCAAACAAAAACAAAAATACATTCCTTACTAAAAGTATATTTATATTCCTTACTAAAAGTGTATTTATATTCCTTTCTTCCAAAAATATATTTCCCTTGTTCTTTTGCCAATAGTCAATCTTGTGTCCCTAAAGAAATAACTCCTCCTTATTTGCCTTTACAAATCTTTAATGATTTGGAACTCGCCAGCATCATCGCCTCTTATTTTACTCCGCTTTAAAGTCTATTGTTCACCTCGAGTGGGAATTTGAATCGGAATATTATTGTCACACGTACAGTAAAAAGCTTGTCTTGCATATTGTTCATGCAGATCAAATCATTGAGGCAGAACAAGGTAAAATAATAACTGAATGCAGAATAAGGTGTAACAGCTGCAGGGAAAGTGTAGGTGGACAATAAGGTGCAAAATCATAATATGGAATTAATAGACATTGGTGAAAGAGTTAATTAAAATGTTAACTAAATGATCACCTCTATGTAGAATTACTGGTAGAGGTCATAGACCAGCCACAACTTCACTGAACAAAACCACATTTGAAGAGCTAAATGGCTGACACTTCTTTTCAATCTTCCAATGTTCTAATTAGAGACACTGGTCGTGGTGCCAAAATAACCATAGTTCATAATTTAGTGGTTTATTCCACAATTATATTCACTTTTACAAGATACTGCCTTTTGTCACTTAGAACATCTATTAACTATTGTGAGTAAAATGTCAAGGTGTTAATTACATTCATAGATCTTAAGCCTGACATCAATATTCTACATTAACTAATAAGTGACCTATAATAGGACATAAAGTAAAATTTATCCTTAGAATAGTATTAAGGGCCTTTCCTTACCCTCGATCAGTTAAATACCGTGCAGCAGGGCTGTTTCTTGCGATGTTCCCAGCCGGAGAGATGTGATCAGTTGTCACCGAATCCCCCAGGTTTAAAAGAACGTAGGCATCAATAATAGATTTAGGAGGTTGAAGGTCTAGAGTCTGGACAAAATTTAAAATACAAGTTACTTCTTTATTAAAATAAATCTACATGTAATCTACAATGCACTAATCATTCTGCACACCAACAATAATTGATAGACGCCAACAATCCACAACTAATCTCAATTCATAAAGATTAACACACAGTTATGGATGCCAAATGAGGAAGTGGTTTGGCTCAGCTTTAACTGTCCATACTTTCCCACATTCTTTGTTCAGCCTGATATTCTGACCTCTGTTTCTTTAGTTTCAGCATCAAGCACATGCATAACTTCCATTGCTTTATCATTGTGAGCCATTGCCTCAAATGTTATTCAAAATCCTCTGAAAATCTTTCCCTGAAACTTCTCCACTTCACTACCTCTCCAGCATTTGTTTCTCCCTCTTATCTTTCAAGATGACTGTGCTATTTTGTTTGATAAATCATTCTCTCGGGTGCCTTGATGTTTTAAACCATAAGACATAGGAACAGAATTAGGCCATTTGGCCCAGAGTCTGCTCTGTTATTCCATCATAGCTGATTTACTATCCCTCTCAACCCCATTCTCTTGCCTTTTCCCTGTAGCCTTTGACACCATTACTAATCAAGAACCAATCAGCCTCTGCTTTGCCAATCAGCCTTCACCTATATCCAATGGCTTGGAATCCACAGATGTCTGGGGCAATGAATTCCACAAAGTCACTACCCTCTGGCTAAATAAATTTCTCCTCATCTCTGTTCTCAATGGACATTCTTCTATTTCAAAGCTGTGCCCTCTGGTCCTAGACTCCCCCCATTATAGGAAACATCCTTTCCACACCCACTCTATTTATGCCTTTCAATATTCAACAGTTTCAATGAGATCCCCCACGCCCCCCCCCCCATTCTTCTAAAGTCCAGCAGTACAGGCACAGAGCTATCAAATGCTTCTAATATATTAACCCTTTCATTCCTAAAATAATTCTTGTGAACCTTCTCTGGACCCTCTCCAATGCCAGCACATTTTTTCTCAGAGAAGGAGCCCAAAACTGCTCACAATACTCAAAGTGTGGTCTGACCAATGCCTTATAAAGCCTCAGTATTACATCCTTGTATTTATATTCTAGATCCTGTTAGAGAGTATTCTGGAATTACGTGACTATAGCAGATATTAATTCAAGCAAGAACCAGTCTTCAGTTCTTATTGTAAATTGCAAGTAGCTAATTGAAGTTAAAAGCACAAGCTTCCCCACAGACTAAGAGATACGGTTTGTAAAATAGTGACAGAGATACTTGCAGAGCATCAGCCAAACATTATGACAATGGGATTGTATTAATTGGCCTGCATCAATCCAGGCAACTATGAGTAATTCTCACCATTGTAAATAAATTCAGGGAAACTTAAAATTAGTTTGGTCCAGCAAAGGTATTCGAACATTCAGAGGTGCCTCCCCACGTAGATATGCAATTCAAGGGAAGCACTATCAACTTAAAGTATTCAAGTAAACAATATCATTGTAACCATTGAAGTTTTATTGAATGACCAACTGCTACCTTTGATCTTAAGGATATAAAAATGAGCCTCTACTGTAAGTGTCTCCAGAAGAATGCCTTCTTGATATGACGAATAAAGACCTCTATATCACCCATTTCAGTGTCTCTCCGGTGACTTTGATCACAATAACAACATTTGGGGGCTAGTCTGGGATATGTCTGTGACTGTGTGGCCAGCAACTTAAGCAGTCGAAGATGGTGAGCATTTTTAAGAGTAGCACCCACAATTAGAATTGTTCAGGTCAACGGACACGAGATCACAAAGTATCAAAGAACAAATCGGAGAGTTGAACTGGTAGATACAAACATGTGGTGTGTGTGAGTGTGTATGTGTGTTGGTGGAAGGTAACTGTCAGCTTTGGGTAGCTTGGTGAGACAGGGCCAGCCATTGCAAAAGGTGGCTACTGCCCGTTCAGGGCTCCAGCTGGGTGGGTGTATACTCATTCAGGAATTGTATAGTAGTATACTCGTTTATGAGTATGCCTGAGTTTCAAGAATAAGTTTGAAACTTATGGGGTAACGGACTTTTATGCAAAAAGGAATACAACAGGCATCATGAGTTCAGTGACACATAAGTGGAAGATTGCTGGGTACTGTACATACTCTGTGGTTTTAAGTATATACAGTTTAATTTTTATCCATCCCTTATATTTTGCTTAATAAGGGAATTAGTTTGGAAATATTTGAGGGAGAGGTTATACCCAGGAATATCTGTTGGAATGGAACCTATTAAGGTCAGACAGCAGGAGATCAAGAATTCTGATGAACACAGCCAGACCCTGACCCTAATTACCAGCATCCATAAGCTAATCACCCCCAGGGAAAAACAGAGCATTTTGTCTGGCTGCATCACCCAGAGTTGCTTGTGGGAATTCAGAATTCTGGCATTTGCTTGAAGAAATAATTGGAATTTATCAGATGTACCCAAAATATACACACGTGCTGGTTAAAGCAAAATGCCCAAGGAATATGTGGACAATATGGCCCAGGGGGTGCAGGATGGTACGTGAGCAACTATCGGGAATGCTAGTAACAAAGAGAGATATCGCTTCTTTAAGGGGGAAGTGAGGCAGCAACTAGGGGGAGATGAGAGTAATTGGGAAATGATAATGTCAGTGGTTCAGACAGCTAATGAGCCTGCTGTGGATTAAGCAGAGTGCAAATATCGAGCGTATGAGGAGTATTCAGGGTTGGACAATCCAGGAGGGATGATCCAGTCTTCCTGAAAAATGCTGAAGCAAGGTCTGAGGTCAGCCCACCAGAATGTGGTCAAACTTCTGGAACGTTTGGTGTTATTGTCGTCTCTGCTTAGTCTTGTAGATAGCCACTTCCGGATGATGGTGTACATGGAGATGTACATAGGGACATGATAGGCTCGTAATTGGGAAAGCCATCCAAAATGAAGGGCATCTTTGCTGCCCTACTTAATCAGATCCTCCTTAAAAGTTTGGCCTTTCTGGGACAGAATTCTGTCCAGGGACCAAGAGAAGATTATGTTCTGGAGTTCTGTGAATATAGCAGATATTAATTCAAGAACAAGTCTTCAGTTCTTATTGTAAATTACAAGTGGTAAATTGAAATTAAAACCATAAGCTGGCCCAAAGGCTAAGAGATATGATTACAAAATGGTGACTATGAGATGTTCGCAAGTGCATCAGGCAGACATTAAGACAATCTGTTTGTGTTAAGTGGCCTGAAAATGCAGGATTCCCTAAAGGTTAATTTGCAGGTTGAGTCTGTGGTGAGGAAGGCAAAGGTGATGTTAGCATTCATTTCAAGAGGACTAGAATACAAAAGCAAGGATGTAATGTTGAGACTTTATAAAGCATTGGTGAGGTCTCACTTGGAGTATTGTGAGCAGTTTTGGGGTCCTTATCTTAGAAAGGATGTGCTGAAACTGGAGAAGGTTCAAAGGACATTCCAGGATTGAATGGCTTGTCATGCGAAGAGCATTTGATGGCTCTGGGCCTGTATTTACTAGAATTCAGAAGAATGAGGGGTGAGCGAATTGTAACCTATTGGATGGTGAAAGGCCTCGATAGAGTGGATGTGGAGAGGATGCTTTCTATGGTGGGACAGTCTAAGACCAGAAGACACAGCCTCAGACCACAGCGGCATCCTTTCAGAATGATGATGAGGAGGAATTTCTTTAGCCAGAGAGTAGTGAATCTGTGGAATTTGTTGCCACAGGCAGCTGAGGAGGCTAAGTCTTATGTAAATTTAAGGCAGAGGTTGATGGATTCTTGATTGGTCAGGGCATGAAGGGAAATGGGGAGAGGGCAGAAGATTGAGGCAGAGAGGAAAAATGAATCAGCCATGATGAAATGGCGGAGCAGACTCGATGGGCCAAATAGCCTAATTCTGCTCCTGTATCTTATGGTCTAATGGAATCAATCCAGGCAACTGTTGATTTAAGTAATTTGCAACCATTGTAAATAAGCTCAGGGATGCTTGCAATTACTTTATCCCAGCTAAGGCATTTGAACATTCAGAGGTGTCTCCCACTGTAGATATGCAATTGAAAGGAAGCACTGTCAACCCAAAGTATTGAAGTAAACAATTCCTTGTAACTATTGCGTAAAGAGAGTTTGAAACAATTGAGCGGGGACAGTTGTCGCTTTTCGCAAGCAACAGATCCCAAGGAGACTGCACACGTGGCAAGAAGTTAGGTCTAAGTGAAGCGGCCTTTGTACAGGTGGGCCAGTGTTTGAATGGGGAGTTGAGGCATAGGCCTTTGGCAGATTTTTTTTTCAATAGACAATAGACAATAGGTGCAGGAGTAGGCCATTCGGTCCTTCGAGCCAATACCACCATTCACTGTGATCATGGCTGATCATCCACAATCAGTACCCTTTTCCTGCCTTCTCCCCATATCCCTTGACTCTGCTATCTTTAAGAGCTCTATCTAACTCTTTCTTGAAAGAATCCAGAGAATTGGCCTCCACTGCCTTCTGAGGCAGAGCATTCCACAGATCCACAACCCTCTGTGTGGAAAAAGTTTTTCCTCAACTCCATTCTAAATGGTCTACCCCTTATTTTTAAACTGTGGCCTCTGGTTCTAGACTCCCCCAACATTGGGAACATCTTTCCTGCCTCTAACGTGTCCAATCCCTTAATAATCTTATATGTTTCAATCAGATCCCCTCTCATCCTTCTAAATTCCAGTGTATACAAGTCCAGTCGCTCCAATCTTTCAACATATGACATTCTCACCATCCCTGGAATTAACCCAGTGAACCTACGCTGCACTTTCTCCATAGCAAGAATGTCCTTCCTCAAATTTGGAGACCAAAACTGCACACAATACTCCAGGTGGGGTCTCACCAGGGCCTTGTACAACTGCAGAAGGACCTCTTTGCTCCTATACTCAACTCCCCTTGTTATGAAGGCCAACATGCCATTAGCTTTCTTCACTGCCTGCTGTACCTGTATGCTCACTTTCAGTGACTGATGAAAAAGGACACCCAGATCTCATTGTACTTCCCCTTTTCCTAACTTGACACCATTCAGATAGTAATCTGCCTTCCTGTTCTTCCCACCGGTGGATAACCTCACATTTATCCACATTAAACTGCATCTGCCCACTCACCCAACCTGTCCAAGTCACCCTGTATTCTCGTAATATCCTCCTCACATTTCACACTGTCACCATGCTTAGTGTCATCTGCAAATCTGCTAATGTTATTTTCGTTATTTATTCTTTCTTTCTTATTGCACATCCAGAGCAGTGAGGATGCCAGGCAAGATAATAGAGTGCTCCTCTTGCAGGACGTGGGAAGGCCGGGAGACCTCCAGTGTCCCTGACGACTACACTTGCAAAAGATGCATCCTTCTATACCCGGTTCTGTTTCAGTTAATCAGTTTAGTTCATTCAACTCATTATGTCATTGAGCATTAGCACCTATTTGTTATCTTCGTTTAATCATGCACTGGACGACGTACCTACAAGGTAATCAAGGTTTTATTTGAAAAGTGGTCTGTTACTTAATATGTTACTTGCTTTAATGAAATATAAACATTTCTTTGTAACACTTAATCATCTGAAAAATGAATGTTTGGAAATCTAAAATTTGCTCTTTCCTACTGATATACTAACACAGATTACAAAAAAAAAATCTAAAACAAAACTGATATAAAAATTGAAGGTGCCTAAGGCTTTTGCACAGTACTGCAGGTGAATATGTATCTGAATTAGGGAAGGTGGAATCTCCACTCCTGCTTGGTCTATGTGGCCCAGTTCCAAGTGTTCCAGGAAAAGGTACAACATTACAGAATGATAAACAGCTTCTAACAGACAATGTTGAGGAGTTGGAGCTGGAACTGGATGAACTCCAGATCATCCAAGACATACAGGGAGGTAGTCACACCCAAGGTGCAGGACATGGGTATCTGGGTGATTATCAGGAGGAGGAAAAAGGGATAGGCAGCCAGTGCAAAGTAGCCCTGTGGCCATTCCCCTCAACAACAGGCATATCATTTCGGATACCGTTTGGGGGGTGGGCGGAAAATGGCCTAGCAGTGGAAAGCCACAGTAGTCAGGTCTCTAGCACTTCGTTTTGGTAATTTATAATTTTTATCATTATGTATTATAATGCATTTCCGCCGCAAAACAACAAAGTTCACAACATATACCAGTGATATGAAACCTGATTCTGATCCTACATTTCAAAAATAAACATTTACAGAACTAAGGTAATTTGGAATACCCAAGATCAAGAAATACACATCCTCTTCTTTACTATCCATCACTGCAGTTGTGTGTTAAGTATATTGAGCAACTAAGCATCTCTACTACACCATGAAATCAACTATCTGAATATTACAGAAATATTGTTATCATTTTCTTTAGCCATTGAAGCTGTGACCCTGGACATCGAAAACTTTACAAGTATTGTACATACCAGGTTTTCAAAGAAAGGTGGGGATTTGATATATGTTGACTTGGGGTTCCAAGTGTACAGTTTATCACTAGGAGCATTCAAAGAATTCCAGGATTCATTTCCTTTCTGTGAAGAAATACAACATTAAAAAGTTCTCATCTACAACATCTGAAACTCTAGTCCACTGAAGGAGGATTAAGAAATGGATTTTAACTCAATTTTGAATGTAACATTTTAATGAGGCAAGAATTCACTCTACTTCAACAGCAACATAATATATTAATTTAAAATATTACACAAAATACACTTCCTTAGATTCTGATGCAGCAGCTCTAAGTTACTGAAGTTTCTGGTCTTCAAGATAAAGGCCAAGTGGTTTACCTCAACTTTCTCATAAACCTCTTTGAACATGGCAGGAATGACGAATTTCCTCTCAATTGCTTGCAGCTCTTCTCTGGTTGGCCAAATGTCCCTCAGGAAGATTTTCGTACCTTCTGCATTAATGCCTGAAAGGGGAAAATGGAACTCATATACAAATACTAAATTATGCTGCATTATGCAACATCCCAAAGGAGGAAGCTATTCATTACCTACTATAATCTTCTAGAGCACACAAGGCAAATTTTTCAAGTGGAAGTGTTTAATTCTTTCCATGAATGCTTACAAATCACAAGTTATGCCTCAGTATTTCTCTATTAAAGCACTACAGCTCTCCAATGCATGCTTCAGAAAGAAGCATAGTTGCTTCTCAGTGAGATGTGAATTCAAGTCCTCCCAACACATAAAGACTACTTAAATTGCCTTTTCAATGCAGTATTACAGCATCATGGCAGTTTAGGATATGCTATCTTTTGGAAGTAACATTAAACTGAAGCCACAATTGCACTGACTAGTGAATTATAGTATGTCCCAAGGCATTAATGCAAAAAGCAGTACAGGAATCATTTTGGAAAGACATTATTTCTCAACCAATGTCTTAAATCAGATTATCTAGTTATACTTATACTACTGATACACACATTTCCAGTCTTCCTTAAGACACAAGAGGCCATTTAAGGTAATCAAATCTATGCCAATCATCATTAATTTCCCTCCTCATTCCCATCAAATGCCTTCAAATTCTACCAGTCACCTACACATTAGGGCAATCTACAGAGATTAATTAGCCTACTTAGTCTCTTGTGCTGTGGAAAGGAATCAGAGTGCTGGGGAAAACCTACATGGCCACAGGGAGAACATGCAAACTCCACACAGATCCAAGATCTGTCAATCTCCACAGGATCAAATCCACATCAGTGCAGCTGCAAGGATTCCTTTACAGGTGTGCTGTCAAGATTCAAGATTGTTTAATGTCATTTCCAGTACACAAGTGTAAAGGAGAATGGTCTTTCTCTGGCACCCTTCTGTAATTATGGTGGGTAGGCTGATGCTGACGATGAGTTGGGCAGTTCTGACTACCTGTTGTCGAGCCTTCCTGTCCACCCCAGTGCAGTGTCCATACTATGCAGTGATGCAGCACGTTAGGATGCTCTGCACATTATGTCACCGGCATTACGACACTGACCCCACGTCGTAGTTCACTAGCTGCATTTTGAGTTAGCGGAGTAGTTCAAAGCCATTATATCACAAAAACTCTTTTCAGATCACTACGTAGCAATCAGGACTTTTTCCTCAGTGGCAGCTACAATATTCCCCATCCCGTGTGTAGAAGATTGATACAGACTTACCAGGCTATTAAAAACACTGAGCTTTCAGATAGGTAACTTATTCTCCATCACATTATGAGAGTAACATTTTATGAGGAAAGGTACAGAACTAAGTAAGGAAATTTAGACATAAGTTTACACAGATCACAGATTACTCTGACAGATCTATCACACTCTCAGAGTTAATAACATGGACACAGTGCAAGGAATATATAATACTGGAAATTTTCCAGTGAAAGCAGAGGTACACAAAAGAAGTTTCAGGCTATAATGAATCATCTTCCATTGCTGTATATGATACATTCTGAAAGATCTACCTGGATGTTTGACCAATCCATGGAATAAACTAAAAGAAATTGAGGGTTTATTTTTTGCTCTGGAACTCAGTCTTTAACATTTGAAGGACAAGAGAGGCACAGATGTTCCTTACCCAAAGGCTGCTCTTCAAAGTTGATCCGTATGTTCCCAGCTATAGCGTACGCAATAACCAATGGTGGTGAAGCCAAGTAATTAGCACGTGTGTGTGGATGTACACGGCCTTCAAAGTTTCTGTTCCCAGACAACACGCCAACTGCAACAAGGTCACCCTGAACAAAGATTACGTTATTTCAAATGTGATGCTGACAAGCCTTATATCATTCATCGCAATAAGCACAAGGACAGCAACACTTTTTTTGCTGTTCCTTCAGCTTCCTGAAAAATGCAAGTTAATTCTTCTTCTTTTGGCCTGGTGGGCCTTCGAAGAAACACTAAGCAACCATCCAATTATATTGTACATTGAATTGGTCGGACTCTTCTCCTTCATGAGATCAAAATAATTTGATACTTTTGAGAGAACAATGCAGTGGTGCAACAACAACTTTTGTTTACATAACAACTTTAATATGCTCAATAGATTAAAGTTCTTTACAGGAACATTGTCGAGAAAGTTTGACATCAAGCTACAGAAAGATGTATTAAAGCTGATGACCCAAAGCCTGGTGAAAAAGGTAGATTTTTAAAGAAGCAACAAAAAGGAGGACATTTCCATGCTCAAGATCCAAGCAGCAAATAGTGTACAAATTCAAATTTGGAATGATCAGTATGTCACAGTTAAAGGAATGGGGAGCAAGAAGGAAGTGGGGAAAGGAGATGTCATGGAGTAATCTGAAAACATGGATAAGATTTTATTTATTTTTTTTTTAAGTTATATGCTTCTTAACCAGAAGCTAGCATAAGCATCAAGCACAGGGCGATGGGTGAATTAGAACTGGTACGTTAGAATGCATGCAGCAAAGTTCTGGATGTTTTTGGGCTTAGTTTGAATGCAAGAGGCTAACCTGGAATACTTACATCTGAAGTAATTGCAGACATTAAAGATCATCTCAACTCAATAAAAAAAAGATTACCAATATAATTTACCTTAGTAATGGCTTCCACAACAGTCTCTGGGAGAGGACCACTGTTACCGATACATGTCATGCAGCCATAGCCAACAACATCAAACCTACAGAGTATAAAGATAACCTCTATAAGTCACACATAATTAAACGTGTGAAAGCACTACCCTATCTTTTTACATTTTCCAATGTGACGATATGTGCTACACTTGAACTGAAATGACAGCTTCACAGCTTTAGGATATCTCAAAGCAGTTTCTGACTATTGGGAATGACAAAAACAAACTCTAAACATCATGGAGTGCAACTTGTTCATTGCATAGGCAACCACTGATAACTATGCACTGATCCAAGAGGTATCGATGTTAGGGTGTTTGTGGGGTTGGGAGATATAGCGAATATTGGCCAGCAGCCAACCTTCAGATCTGAATATGGACTATAGATTAAATTTTAAAAGCAGCTCTGGACAATAGGTTCCTAATAGTCGCGAACCACAGTTAATTGGAAATTCAGTCAATGCTGATTCAACATTCATTTTGGTTGTCTGGAGGAGTTGTGAAAGTTGTAAGTAATTTGAAGGAGGAGTTGTGAAAGTTGTAAGTAATTTGAAGGAAGCCTTGTAGATACATTGTAAGTATAGAATTGTCCTTTGATCTTTAGCATATAAAATGTCATGTAATATTTGGCTGAGCAGCCCTCTTCCTCCAAAAGGGTCTCAATATGATGCTTGCTGTGCCCCATTTGTCAAATAAAAGACTGCTCCACGTCTACCAGCTACGTCTCTCCAGTGACTTTGTCCACGCTACAACATCGGCACCACTGAATGGACTGTCAAACCCAACATTCAATTACAGTTGAGAGTACCTCCAGCATTTTGTGTGTCTGACTTACTGAGGTATTCCAGCATTCTGCGTACACCTACCAGCCTGCATGCCTTCCACTCCTCCCACCTTCTTATTCTAGCTTCTGCCCCCTTCCTTTCCAGTCCTGATGAAGGGTCTTGGCTCAAAATATCAACCGTTAATTCCTCACGTGTTGTGTGTTGCAGAGGCACAATCTCTCAATGGCTATACATTTCAATTTGACTTCCCATTCTGACATGTTTGTCCATAGCCTCTTCTATTACCAAGATAAAGCCAAACTCAAGATGGAGAAGCAACACCTTATGTTCCATCTGGATAGCCTCCAACCTAAAGACATGAATATCGATTTATCTAATTTTAGGTAATTTCTCATCCCTCCCTCCTTCTCTCTTCTTCCATTTTCCATTCTGGTTACCCTTTCACCTCTTCTCTTCTCACCAGCCTATCACTTTTCTATGGTTCTCTTCCTCCTTCCCTTTCTTCCATGGTCCACTGTCCTCTCCTATAGATCCCTTCTTCTTCAGTCCTTTACTTCATGCACAAAATCCCAGCAAGGACCAAAACTGTCAATGTAAATTTCAGAATTATTCTAGCCTTACCCTAGTTTGGCGAGATATGGCATGACTCCACTCTCCTTCAGGTAGTATGTAACCACACCGCTTCCTGGAGATAAGCTGGTTTTGATGTATGCTTTAACACTGAGACCAGCTTCTACTGCTTTCTTCGCCAATAACCCTACAAACACAATCAGGAAGGGCAGAAATTAAGTGAACAAAATCACAAAATGGGAATATTGCTGTGTCCTCAATGGCACAATAGATGATTTAATGGAATTTCTTGCACTAGCTATTAGTCCACTGGAGGCTTTTTTTTCTGTAATCAAATATATTCAAAATTAGAAGAGACTTTGATACATCTGGTTGAGGTAATCTATTTCTTCTCACAAGTTGGCTGGTTATAGAAAACTGTTTAAATTAATTAGCCGAAAGAGCACAAAAGGAGAATTTTCCCATAACAAGGATTGTTAAAATCTGGAAAGTGGTGAAGTCAGATTCCATAGAGGGGTTTCTTACAAAAGTGATGGGATATTTCTAAGATTCTAGGTTATGGGGTATGGGATTTATGTGAATTTGAACAGCTCCTTCAAAAACCAAATGGTTCTTCTCCATGCTTTCAGAATTTAAGCTGCTAAGATTTATTTACACAAACAGAACTTGAAGATTCACTTCACTGAATGAAAAAATTGTTTTCTTTAATGAAGAATCAATGGGCTATATTATTCTAGGAAAAACAGCTCAGGAGCACTCTCAAATCAGCATTTCATTCAGTTGACACAGCAACATTACCTACAAATCCCTAATGCAAAATAGAATTTAAAGCAGAGTCAGAAGAATGTAAACGCACTTATCAAATGCTTTACAGAAATGCACAAGAAATGGTGATTAAGAACAATTGCTGTGTGACCCAGTAACATGGCAGACAAATTAGTGAGCCAACAGTCAAAGTTCTGAGACATTGATCAAGAAATACAATACGAATCCCACATTGGCAGCTAGCAAACTTAAATCAATCAAGAATTAGTCTTAATAATGATAACTATAAAATAATGGATAGTCATAAAAACACACTTACTTTATTAATAACCTTCAGGAAATGGAATCTGCCTTTCTTACCCTGCCTAGATTTCATGAGGCTCCAGACCCAATGATGCTAGTGTAGGTTTCTCATTGCACCTGTCCATACATGTACTTATGCACTTTGACCAATGTGATTAACTTTTAATTGCTTTCTAAGTTCAGACACAAAATGGAATGGAGAGTAAATGCTGGTAATTCTAGCAACATCCAATTATCACAATGAAAGCACAAAACATTTCACACGTGGATAACTTGATAAGCCGATTTTTCGGATTTTAGTGTAGACGTGTAGAAAGGACAGAAATGAATAATAAAACAAGTCTTTCAGTAAATGAAAGAATCACCATAACTGCAGATTTTCAGAAAATTAACATGTTCTTTTCTTTTCTTTTTTTTTCAGGTAGGGGTATATATCGGGGGGAAGGGTTAAGGGGAGGGGAGAGGGTAGATATTATCATTCTATGTAATCACTTCAAAAACTCAATAAAAATTATATTAAAAAAAGAAAATCAACATGTGCTGAATATTCCCAAATCAATAAGAGTTGGTCTAGAATTTATGTAGTTATGCTTAGCTTTTTTCAGGGGCACATATCATATTTTCAGTGTCAGTAATGCCAGATAAAATTATCAAGTCACAAAGAAACATTCCATTATCTCATCCTATAAAAGCAGAAAAGACTATTAGGCTTTTGCGTACTTTGGCCTATACTCACTGCAGAATTTAGAAAAAGTAATGGGTGGTATTATTGAGACAGACAAGATTCAAAATTTAACTGAAGGCAGATTCTGGAGAGTCCATTACTGAAAGAATAAATGTTTAAGGATAAGTGATTGGCCAAGACTAAGATGAGAAGAAATTTCTTTACTCACAGGGTTGTGAATATTTGGAATTCTTAACCCAAAGGACTTTGGATATTCACCAAGTATATTCGAGGGCGAGGATAATAAACTTTGGTCACCAAATGTGAATGTGAGTTTGAGGTACAGGATCAGTCAAGGCATTGAATGGTGGAGCCAGCTTGAATGTTGTACAGCCTATTCCTACTTTTATCCCTTGTACTACCTTGAGGAACTGATGTAATGAAATGAACGGTAGGGATGGCATGCAAATCAAAGTTTTTCCATTGTACCACAGTACATAATAATAAACCAATTTAATCTGTCAATTTTTGTACATTATCTTCTATCCTACCTTCTTTCCCTATCTCTCCACTTGTGTAACTCTTGTCAGATCTGAAATATATCAGTTTTTATGAAAGTTTATGAATCAGACACTAACTGCTTCTCTTTTTGCACTTACTGCTGGCCTGATTGGCATTTTCAAAACTATCATTTTCTGGTTTAGAATAACAGCACCCAGAGTTATTCTACTTTTGAGTAATATCGAAAGTCTGAGAACTGTGGAGCTTCTTCTGAGAATTTGGTGCCTTTTCAACACAACTATGGAGCAAGTGTCTTGGTCCAAAATCTCTAGAAGCCAGTTTGTGTGCCTTTCTGATTTCCCATGCCTTGGAAATTACCCAAGGTTTAGTCACCAGGATTGACGGGAACTGTAGTTGCAAACTTACATTCTACCACTGTGTGGCACATTGTGTTCACACTTGAACTTTGTAGGATTTAAGGACATGATTAGCCACCAGCAATGTTATCTACATTGTGAACATGACCACATTTCAGTCTTGGTTATAATACTGAAATTATCCAACTAATATTACAGGTGGAGATATAAACTCACTGAAGTCATTCCACACTTGTCTCTTTTGGTCCCATAGAAAGAATACACAAGCACTAGTTAACCTCAAAACTACACAAATCCTAACCAGTGTTGGATTTTACAGTAATTTTGACTTTCTGTACATTTAAAAGACTAAACACAACTCACCTTCAACAGTTTAACACATGATACAGTGTCCTTGGGAAATAAGATATCTTATCAATTTAATCTACATAGTACAAAATGTCTACACAAAATACTTGACAGGCAAAACTCATAAGTAACTTCACAACAGCCAAGTTCAGGAAGGTAACCAAGTAACAAACCTGCTCCTAACATCACAGATGGGTTGCTGGTGTTGGTACAGCTGGTGATAGCAGCAATTACCACTGAGCCATGGCACAACTCGTATTCCTGCGTGTCGTACTTAAACATCACTTTGTCGTTTTGCCGAACCGGTGCAATCTGAAATCCTTTAAATCCTTGCTAAAATTCAGTGTCAGAGAGAGGGGGAGAAATTAAAGACAAAGAAAACTTAGCTTTATTGCAATTCTTCATTCTTGATTTTCCATTCAAACTTTCAGATGAATGAGGTTAAACTCGAGGAAAAAGAGAGCCAATATAGAGCCATTTTCTAGCACATTGTTTTAAATCATAAATTGATAATTTAATTAGATGTGCTAAAACACAAAATTCCTATCAGTGTCTTTATTCCTTTCAGTGTATTTATCATCTCATTATCAGTAGACAACTTCCTTGAGAGTCTGAAACACTGTCAACTGGACAAACCTAAAGATAGTGCTAAAGTGGAATTGTCCCAACCAAAAAAAAAAGATCAAGGACAATCATTAAAGCAAAGAACACTGTCTACTTTTTTGCAATTGACAGGAGAAAGGTTTGGACAGGAAACAAGTTTCTTTCATTTTTAAAAGCACTAGTTTTAACAATGCAGGTAAATGCTTGGAATTCGTGCAATTACAAAGATCTAACAGTATGCAAAACGAAAGAAGATACAGGACTGAACAGCCTATTTTCATAAAAATATCCCATCATGTTTAATCATTTAAATAAGAGAAAACAATCCATTTCCTCTTGTAAATGGCATATCAATATAAGCCTAGCAATACAAGGTTCTGATTTAAGCTCATCAGCTGGAAATATTAACTCTGCTTCTCTTGCCAGATGGTATTTGGTCTACTGAGTACATAGCATTTTCTAAGCTCATTTTACATTATTTCTACTGTATTTTGTTTCTGATACAAGTCTTCTTTTACTTGGTGTTAAATATGCATTTCTCTCAATAAAGTTAATTGGAGTAAGGGGAATCAGGCAGGAAATTGGAGGCTTATATTGGAAACAGATGTTCTCAGGGAAAAGTACGGTATGTTCCAATGAGACAGGGAAGTTATGGTAGGGTACAGGAACCGTGGTGTACAAAGGCTGTAATAAATCTAGTCAAGAAGAAAAGAAAAGCTTACAAAAGGTTAAAAAAAAACTAGGTAATGATAGAGATCTAGGATATTATAAGGCTACTAGGAAGGAGCTTAAGAAGGAAATTAGGAGAGCCAGAAGGGGTCATGAGAAGGGCTTGGCGGGCAGGATTAAAGAAAACACAAGGCATTCTAAAATTATGTGAAGAGCAAGAGGATAAGACGTGAAAGAATAGGACCTGTCAAGTGTAACAGTGGGAAAGTGTGTATGGAACCGGAGGAAATAGCAGAGGTACTTAACGAATACTTCACTTCAGTATTCACTATGAAAAAGGATCTTGGTGATTGTAGTGATGACTTGCAGCAGACTGAAAAGCTTGAGCATGCAGATATTAAGAAAGAGGATGTGCTGGAGCTTTTGGAAAGCACCAAGTTAGATAAGTCACCAGGACCGGATGAGGTGTACCCCAGGCTACTGTGGGAGGCGAGGGAAGAGATTGCTGAGCCCCTGGTGATATTCTTTACATCATCAATGGAGACGGGAGTGGTTCCGGAGGATTGGAGGGTTGCAGATGTTGTTCCTTTATTCAAGGAAGGGAGTAGAGATAGCCCAGGATATTATAGACCAGTGAGTCTTACCTCAGTGGTTGGTAAGTTGATGGAGAAGATCCTGAGAGGCAGCACTCACAACACTCTGGAGGAACTCAGCAGGTCGGGCAGCATCCGTGGAAAAGATCGGTCGACGTTTCGGGCTGGAATCCTTCGTCAGGACTGTAGAGGGAAGGGGCAGAGGCCCTATAAAGAAGGTGGGGGGAGGGTGGGAAGGAGAAGGCTGGTGGGTTCCAGGTGAAAAACCAGTAAGGGGAAAGATAAAGGGTGGGGGAGGGGAGGCAGGGAGGTGATAGGCAGGAAAGGTGAAGAAGGAGTAGGGGAAAACTCAATGGGTAGAGGGATGCGGAACCATGAGGGAGGTGATAGGCAGCTGGGGGAGGAGGCAGAGTGACATAGGGATAGGGGAAGGGAGGGGGAGGGAATTACGGGAAGTTGGAGAATTCTATGTTCATACCAAGGGGCTGGAGACTACCTAGACGGTCTATGAGGTGTTGCTCCTCCAATCTGAGTTTAGCCTCATCATGGAAGTAGAGGAGACCGTGTATGGACATATCTGAATGGGAGTGTGAAGCAGAGTTGAAGTGGGTGGCTACTGGGAGATCCTGTCTGTTTTGGCGGATGGAGCGGAGGTGCTCGACGAAATGGTCCCCCAATCTGCGTTGGGTTTCACCGATGTAGAGGAGGCCGCACTGGGAGCACCAGATGCAATAGATGACCCCAACAGACTCACAAGTGAAATATAGCCTCACTTGGAAGGACTGTTTGGGGGCCCTGAATGGTGGCAAGAGAGGGGGTGTAGGGACAGGTGTAGCACTTACGCTTACAGGGATAAGTGCCAGGTGGGAGATCCGTGAGGAGTGACGTGTGGACCAGGTTGTTGCAGAGGGACTGATCCCTGTGGGGGGTGGAGAGGGTAAGATGTACTTAGTGGTGGGGTCCTGTTGAAGGTGGTGGAAGTTGCGGAGGATAATGTGCTGGATCCGGAGGCTAGTGGGGTGGTAGGTGAGGACGAGGGGAACTCTGTCCCTGTTGTGGTAGTGGGAGGATGGGGTGAGAGCCGAAGTGCAGGAAATGCAGGAGATGCGGGTGAGGGCATCATTGATGACAGCAGAAGGGAAACCACAATCCTTAAAGAAAGAGGACATTTGAGATGTCCTGGAACGGAAAACCTCATCCTTGGAGCAGATGCGGCGGAGACGGAGGAACTGGGAATAGGGAATGCTGGAACGGAAAACCTCATCCTAAAATGCCAACTAATCCTCTTCCCACCCCACCCCGGGAAAATGCCATTCCCTATTCCCAGTTCCTCCGTCACATCTGCTCCGAGGATGAGGTTTTCCATTCCAGGACATCTCAAATGTCCTCTTTCTTTAAGGATTGTGGCTTCCCTTCTGCTGTCATCAATGATGCCCTCACCCACATCTCCTCCATTTCCCGCACTTCGGCTCTCACCCCATCCTCCCGCCACCACAACAGGGACAGAGTTCCCCTTGTCCTCACCTACCACACTACCAACCTCCAGATCCAGCACATTATCCTCTGCAACTTCTGCCACCTTCAACAGGACCCCACCACTAAGCACATCTTTCCCTCTTCACCCCTCTCCGCCTTCCGCAGGGATCGGTCCCTCCGCAACTCCCTGGTCCACACATCCTTCCCCACGGATCTCCCACCTGGCACATCCCTGTAAGTGCAAGTGCTACACCTGTCCCTACACCTCCTCTCTTGCCACCATTCAGGGCCCCAAACAGTCCTTCCAAGTGAGGCAACACTTCACTTGTGAGTCTGTTGGGGTCACCTATTGCATCTGGTGCTCCCGGTGCGGCCTCCTCTACATCGGTGAAACCCGACGCAGATTGGGGGACCACTTCGTTGAGCACCTCCACTCTGTCCGCGAAAACAGACAGGATCTCCCAGTAGCCACCCACTTCAACTCTGCTTCACATTCCCATTTGGATATGTCCATACATGGCCTCCTCTACTGCCATGATGAGGCTAAACTCAGATTGGAGGAGCAACACCTCATGTACCACCTAGGTAGTCTCCAGCCCCTTGGTATGAACACAGAATTCTCCAACTTCCGGTAATTCCCTCCCCCTCCCTTCCCCTATCCCTATGTCACTCTGCCCCCTCCCCCAGCTGCCCATCACCTCCCTCATGGTTCCGCCTCCTTCTACTACCCATTGTGTTTTCCCCTATTCTTTCTTCACCTTTCCTGCCTATCACCTCCCTGCCTCCCCTCCCCCACCCCTTTATCTTTCCCCCTACTGGTTTTTCACCTAGAACCTACCAGCCTTCTCCTTCCCAACCTCCCCAACCTGCTTTATAGGGCCTCTGCCCCTTCCCTCTACAGTCCTGACGAAGGGTTCCAGCCTGAAACGTCGACCAACCTTTTCCACGGATGCTGCCCGACCTGCTGAGTTCCTCCAGTGTGCTGTGAGTGTTGCTTTGACCCTAGCATCTGCAGATTATTTTGTGTTTATGATCCTGAGAGACAGGATTTATGAACATTTGGAGATCAGGAGATGATTAGGAACAGTCAGCATGGCTTTGTCAAAGGCAGGTCATGCCTTATGAGCCTGATTGAATTTTTTGAGGATGTGACTAAACACATTGATAAAGGGAGAGCAGTAGATGTAGTGTATATGGATTTCAGCAAGGCATTTGATAAGGTACCCCATGCAAGGTTTATTGAGAAAGTAAAGAGGCATGGGATCCAAGGGAACATGGCTTTGTAGATCCAGAACTGGCTTGCCCACAGAAGGCAAAGAGCGGTTGTAGACGGGTCATATTCTGCTTGGAGGTTGATCACCAGTGGGGTACCCCGGGGATCTGTTCTGGGACCCCTGCTCTTCGTGATTTTTATATAGACCTGGATGAGGAAGTGGAAGAATGAGTTAGTAAGTTTGCTGATGACACAAAGGTTGGAGGTGTTGTGGATAGTGTGGAGGGCTGTCAGAGGTTACAGCGGGACATTGATAGGATGCAAAACTGGGCTGAGAAGTGGCAGATGGAGTTCAACCCAGATAAGTGTGAAGTGGTTCATTTTGGTCGGTCAAATATGATTGTAGAATATAGTATTACTGGTAAGACTCTTGGCAGTGTGGAGGATCAGAGAGATCTTGGGGTCCGAGTCCATAGGACGCTCAAAGCAGCTGCGCAGGTTGACTCTCTGGTTAAGAAGGCGTACGGTGTATTGGCCTTCATCAATCGTGGAATTGAATTTAGGAGCTGAGAAGTAATGTTGCAGCTATATAGGACCCTGGTCAGACCCCACTTGGAGTACGATGCTCAGTTCTGGTCGCCTCACTACAGGAAGGATGCGGAAACCATAGAAAGGGTGCAGAAGAGATTTACAAGGATGTTGCCTGGATTGGGGAGCATGCCTTATGAGAATAGGGTGAGTGAACTCGGCCTTTTCTCCTTGAAGCAATGGAGGATGAAAGGTGACCTGATAGAGGTGTATAAGATGATGAGAGGCATTGATCGCGTGGATAGTCAGAGGCTTTTTCCCAGGGCTGAAGTGGTTGCCACAAGAGGACACAGGTTTCAGGTGCTGGGGAGTAGGTACAGAGGAGATGTCAGGGGTAAGTTTTTTACTCAGAGAGTGGTGAGCGCTTGGAATGGGCTGTTGGCAACAGTGGTGGAGGCGGATACGATAGGGTCTTTTAAGAGACATTTAGATAGGTACATGGCGCTTAGTAAAATAGAGGGCTATAGGTAAGCCCAGTAATTTCTGAGGTAAGGACATGTTCAGCACAGCATTGTGGGCCGAAGGGCCTGTATTGTGCTGTAGGTTTTCTAAAGTTACATAGTGTACAAGTCTGTAAGGTGCTTAATAATGAGAAGAGGCTCAGCCTACCTTAATTCACCAATGCAGAAAGATTCTAATGTTCCACTCTTGCCACCTCACTGACGTTAATATCACAATCTTACACCGTGATGGAGCGGAGTCAAAACACTGCATGTCCTGTCCTAGGTATTAGATTAGCATCTATTGTTTTGTAAGTTGTTTTAAGGTTTTTGTCTCAAGTATCCAAGAAGATGATACAGAGCCTCAGGATCCACACCACCAGGCTCAGGAACAGTTACTACCCCTCGATCATCAGGCTCTTAAACCAAAGGGGATAATTTCACTTGCCCCATCACTGAAGACCAATGCCTTTGAGCGGACAACCCCTCAAAAGGTAGTGGATTCGGCCCAGTACATCACAGCTAAAACCCTCCCAAACATTGCGCACATCTACCACCCAGGCCATGCTCTTTTCTCGCTGCTGCCATCAAGTAGAAGGTACCAAGTGTCTCAGTACTCACACAACCAGGTTCAAGAACAGTTACTACCCCTCAGCCATCAGGCTCTTGAACAAAAGGAGATAACTATACTCATTTAAGGACTCTTTTATCTTGTTATTTCATGCTTGTTATTTATTGCTTTACTTATTGTCTGCATTTGCAGTTTGTTTACCATTTACAGTTCCTAATGTTTACAGTTTACAGATCCTGTTTACAGTTACTGTTCTAGAGATTTGTTAAGTATACCCACAGAAAAAGGATCTCAGAGTTGTATGTGGTGACATGTATGTACACTGATAATAAATTTTACTTTGAACTTTAAACTGTTCCCACAACCTATGGATTCACTTTCAATGACTCTTCATCTCATGCTCTTCATATTTATTGCTTATTTATTTATTATTATTATTTCTTTGTTTTTCTGTTTGTGTTTGCACAGTTTGCTGCCTTTTGCACATTAGTTGTTTGTCTACTGCAAATGGTACTGCATTTTCTGAGCCAATGCCGCAGATTTTTACATTACTATCAACAAATCTATTGACAGTGTTGTAAAATCTGTTGACAAATCTATGGACAGTCATCAAATCTGTCAGTAAATCTCAAACACGAGGAAATCTGCAGATGCTGGAATTTCAAGCAACACACATAAAAATTGCTGGTGAATGCAGCAGGCCAGGCAGCAATCTCTAGGAAGAGGTACAGTCGACATTCCTGACGAAGGGTCTCGGCCCGAAATGTCGACTGTACCTCTTCCTATAGATGCTGCCTGGCCTGCTGCGTTCACCAGCAACTTTTATGTGTGTTGCTGTCAATAAATCTACTGACAGCATTATTAAATCTGTCAACAAATCCATAAACAGTATTGTAAAATCTGTCCACTATTTGCGCATTTTCTGAATTCAGAGTACTTATGCAATGGAAACAGCTACAATTGCAGCATTGAAATCAAAGGCACTCCAACTGGACACTCTCCTCTAACAAGTACATAACTGGATGCTAGCTTTTAGCCAGTTTATCCTCAAAACAAAACTTTCATTGTAATGTATTTCCTCTGGCAGACGGCATTTTTGCAGCTCACCTTTGCAGTCAAACAACTTTCAAAATCTTGTTTCATATCGGACATGGCCACTTTGTCCTGAGGTCGCTTGGGACCACTACAACATGATACCACTGTACTAAGATCCAGTTCCACAGTCTGCACGAAACAAAAGAAAGCATTTTGTAAGAGTTCATGAATGCAATAATTACTCTATGAAAACACTTATTTTTCCTCTTTTTATTACTGTTCTGTTGAACTAGAGAAGAATTCAACATGTCAATATCTGGTCATATAGCATCTGAAAAGCATTTTTGCACATTCTGACGTCTGCATAAACTGCACATCACTGGTTCACAGAACTGCTTTCATTTGCTGCTCTTTCATGTGTCATGGAAAGCTAATTGAATAAACTTGGTAGCTTCTCTGTAACAATCGTAATGGGCACATGTGCTAATTCAAAATTTGTCTTGTTTTATCTGATCGAAAAGAACATTTTCCATATAATATTCATTTCCATTGCCCACAAAGCATATTTAATTAAGCAATAAAGCAAATTTTATAATCTATCAACCTTTAAAGTTTAACTTTCTTATGTACACTACATAGAAACAAGACAACCCATTAAAAATAAGATATGAAATGAAGCCATATAGCGTGCTCTGTCATTCAATAAATCTTAACTAATCTACCTCAACTTCATTTCTCTGCCAAATCCCCATATGTTCTTGAAAAGCAAGAGGCTACAGTGACTGGTTATCTGAAATAAACATAGAAAATTCTGGAAGTACTTAACTGGTTAAGCAGCATCTAAGAGGGAGAAAGACAAAGTTTAAGATTTGCCTTGCATCACTGTTAGTCAAAATTTGAAATCAAAGGGGGAGGGTAAACAGGAAGCTGTCTGGGATAGGGTGAGAATCAACAGAAACTGAATGTCACAGTGATACTAGTACCCTATAGACAAGTGCAGTGCTGTTGTTATTTCTTAAATCAACTTCTGCCTCAATAATGTTGAATGCCAGTCTCCAATACTTTCTTAGACCTCCAATTTGGAATATGTCCCCAGCGACAGACCCCACCACTGAACATCAAACTACAATTTCCCAAATAGCTATTTTACTCATTTCCTCTTGAAATTTACTCAGCACAGCCTCCAAGCTCATAGTCGCCCAAATACTCACACTTTTTTTGATCTCATCACCAAGAATTATCCTTATAGACCCATTGATTTAGCCTGCTTTGTCTCAGAACTTCCATGTATCACAATTCAATTTTTCTCCTCTCGTCCAGCCCTTTCCCAATTATATCTTTGAATCCCCAATCTCTCTGATAATTTGGACAATCATGATGTAAATAAACCTAACAAATAAGCTGAATATTATTAATACTGTACACCTCCAACCCACAGCCACCCTCTTCGATAGTGATTTCATAAGGTCTCCATTTCATTTTCCTACTTTCTTCAGTTCTATCCTGTTTTGATGACACCTTCTACACCAGTGCTTGCAAAAAAAAGTTGTTCCCTGGACAGAAGCTTTCCTTTACCATTGCTGATGCCATCAACCAAAACTGTTCCATTTTCTTTACTTCTGCTCTCAAGTCGTCCAATCTCATTTATGTTTTAGTTCCTCTTGTCCACAACTTTTATGTGATTAACCTCTCCATTCAGATCAACCCATGCAGTGTCTGCTACCAACAGATTTCCCTCCGTTCTGTGCAATGGATTCTGGTTAATTGGGCCTTTGGTTAATCGGGACAGCCACTTACTTGGGACAACTCCTATAAGAACAAAAACTAATAAAGAAAATTAAAATGTAGTGACTTTTTACAGTACTTCATGTAGGAAGGCAGTCCATTATCTGCACTGTGTCTGCACTAATTTTGTGCATTTACAGTCAATCAAAAGAACACAGCACACGAGGATCCAAGGTCTCTACAACAGAAGGGCTAAAAGATACATCAGTTTGCCTTACACTATGGAAATTTCTCAAATGAATGGGATAATGTTTCTAGGATAAAATAAAAAAGATTGCACTGCAAGTGTGAACTTTAAAATCTTGATTGTGCTGCTGGCCGATTTCACTGTAATTGGGCTTTGGTGTGGAGACAAAGAACAAATTGGCAAAGCGCACTGTTATTGAACTGTTGACATTGGACCTCAGGCCCCAGGATTTGCCAACCTGGAGTGTCACCAGCCCTCGTCCTTGATATCCCTGCAGGGAACAACAGCCTTTGTCCTCAAGGCCTGCTGAACCAACCTCTGCTCTCAGGGGCTCAGACTCCAGTTTCCGTCCAGGACTCTGCTTACTACCTCTGATCTCTAACTCTACCTCATCCCAGTGTTTAAACCCTAACCTGACCCTAACATACTGTGCTAACCCCCACAACCATCTCTACAAACCAGAAAAAAAAATTACATCTGAGCCAAAACCTCTATGAACATTGGAGCTCTACACTATCTTGTTGATTTATTATTCAAAAGAAATAGGAATAATCCCAAAAACTATAAACCAGTGAGCAATATATCAGTGGTAGAGAACCTACTGGAGAGAATTGTCAGAACATAGATCAATATAGCGCAGTACAGGCCCTTTGGCCCCTTGGTCACAATGTTGTGCCAAGCTTTTAACCTACTCCAAGATCAATCTAACATTTTGTTCCCACATAACCCTCCATTTTTCTTTCATCCATGTGCCCATCTAAGAATCTCTTGAATTCCCTTGATATATGATCAACCCTGACACACACTTACCACTCTGTGTAAAAAAAAAACAAACTAGCTCTGACAATCACACCCCCCCCATACTTCCTCTTAAAATCATGCCCTAGTACATTAGAATTTCTGCCCCAGGATAAAGGCAATGGCTGTCCACTCTATCAATGCCTCTTTTATATCCTAATGAAAACCAACACACCACATACCTTCTTAACCTTTCTATCAGCTTGTGTGACAACTTTGAAAGATCTATGGATGACAACACCAAGATACTCTATTCCTCCACTCTGTTAAGAACCCCTAGGGGTAGAATTTGTGAGGATTTGGAAAACCATAGCATAATTAAGGACAAACTGCATGGCTTTGTATCAGACAAGCTGTGTGTTACTAACTTGACTGAGTTTTTTTGGGTTAAGTGCTGAAAGTGCTCGATGAAGGTAATGCTATGGATGCTTTCTACGTGGATTTTAGTAAGGTGTTTGACATCTAGAAGATTAAGATCCACGGGATTTACAATGAATTGGCCATTTGGATTCAGAGTTGACTTGCCCATAGAAGGCAGAGGGTATTATACCAGGATCCATACTTGGACTTCTGCTGTTCGTAATAAATAAGAATGACATGGATTAAAATGTAGATAGGTGGATTAGTAAAGTCACATACAATACAAAGATTGGTGGTGTGGTAGGATAAAAAAGGGCCAAATGTTATAGCAGGATATAGACCAGTTGCAGATTTGGGCAGAGAAATAGGAGATGGAGTTTAGTCCAGCCAACTGTGGGATCTTACATTTTGGGAGACAAATGTAAAAGAGGCAGTATACTGTTAATGCCAAGACCCTTAAAAGTGTTGATGTGCAGAGGGATCTTGGGTCCAAGTTGATAGCTTCCTTAAAGAAGCTGCACGGGTTGACAGGGTGGTAAAGAAGACATATGACAAGTTTGCCTTTATTAGTTGAGACAATGAGTTCAAGAGTCATGAAGTTATCTTGCAGCTTCGTACAACTCCACAGCAGGAATATTCCATTCAACTAGTCGCCCATTATAAGGAGGAAGTGAAGGGAGAAGTAGATTACCAGGGTGCTGCCTGGATAAGAGAGAACGTGCTACAAGGAGCGGTTGGACAAACTTGGTTGCTTTCTCTGGAGCAGCATAAGCTGATGGAAGATCAAATACAGGGCTATAGGCTTAAGAGAAACATAGACAGCGAAGGCAGTCAATATCTTTTCCTTGAGGGTTTAAATGTCTAATACTATAGAACACACATTTAAGGTGAGAAGGGGTAAATTGCAATGAGATGTGAGGGGCAAGGTTTTTTTTTAAGTACGCAGCTTGGTGTGTGCCTGGAATGCACTACCGGGGTGGTGGTGGTGGGAGGCAAATATGATAAGGACTTTCAAGAGGCTCTTAGATGGGTACAAGAATGTGCAGAGAATAGAGGGATATGGTCATTGTGTGTGCAGAAGGAATTAGTTTAGTTAGGTCTTTAATTACTTGCTTAATTATCTTGATACAACATTGTTAGCTGAAGGGCTTGTGCCTGTGCTATGTTGTTCTAATCATGTAAAGAAAACTTTTCACAATGCAGATACTGCCCAACCAGCTGAGTTTTTCCTAGCATTACGAGGGGTGATTGATAAGTTTGTGGCCTACAGTAGGAGTCAATTTTAGAAAACCTAGCACATTTATTTTTCAATGTAGCCCCCTCCTACAGTTACACACTTAGTCCAGCGGTCGTGGACAACAGATCTTGGACCTCCAGAAAGTGCCCACAACAGAGGTGATTGATAAGTTTGTGGCCTAAGGTAGAAGGAGATGAGTTACACACATCAAAGTTGCTGGGGAATGCAGCAGGCCAGGCAGCATCTCTAGGAAGAGGTACAGTCAACGCTTCAGGCCGAGACCCTTCGTTAGTCCTGCCGAAGGGTCTCGACCCGAAACGTCGACTGTACCTCTTCCTAGAGTTGCTGCCTGGCCTGCTGCGTTCACCAGCAACTTTGATGTGTGTTGCTTGAATTTCCAGCATCTGCAGAATTCCTCGTGTTTGAGGAGATGAGTTATACAGCTCTCATTACAGGCACATGCAGTTCAACTCTTTGAGTGATTATGCAGAAAGTTTGAGGTTAATAACTCGTCTCCTTCTACCTTAGGCCACGAACTTATCAATCACCCCTGATGAGTTATTAACCTCAAATTTTCTGCATATCTGTTTGTGAAAGCTTGCTGTGCACAAACCAACTGTCGTAATTGTTATAAGTGACAATATTTAACTAACTGTAAAGTACGACAAAAATCAGATTCAGGTTTAATATCACTGGCATATGTCGTGAAATCTGTTGTTCTGCAACACACACACAAATACATACATATACATAAATATAACATAGACATATAGAGACTTCAGAAGATGTGTAACTCTGTTTTTCCTTTCAAAAACAGCAGAAGCAGCATTGAGCTCATGTGGGAGCAAAGCATCACAGCCATTCATGATGTTAGGTTTCCCTTTGTAGGAAATAATGGCCTGAAAACCCTGCCAGAGCTAACATGCATCCAATTCTGTCTCTAACCTCAAATGGAATTGTTTTTCTGCTCTTAAAATAGCCTTCCGTAGGTCGTACCTGGACTTCTTGCATACCTCTGGATCACCAGTCTTGAATGCCACATATCTAGCCCACAGCAGACTACAAATCTCCTAATTCATCCATGTCCGGTATGTTCTCAAAAGCACACATTCATCCACACAGGTCTTATTGAAGTCAGTGCAACTGTGGATATTCATTGAGATGAATGCCTAAATATTGTCCAGCCACCGACTCAAAGCAGTCCTGTGAGTGCTCCTCCTCCAGTTAGATAGTAAGGGGACGTAGCACCAGAAGGCACAGAGTGTTACGAGTCCTGATTAAGATTCAAAACAATGCTGAGTGTTGAATGGCAGAGTTGAAAATTTTGGTGTAGAAATGAAGGAATGCCAACAATAGCAGTGATTTTCAAAAGTGTATGGTAAATGCAGAAACGTGAGGCTAAGGAGAAGCCTGGGGTAGTTGTGAAAAGAATGCTGAAGCAAAGAATGATGACAACATCCAAAATATACTTTTAATAAGTATTAGAGTGGGTCTAGGATAGGAAAGGTCTCTAGGATGGTAGACTCAGGGTGTGTAGACTCATCATTTGAAAAATATCAGAAAAAAAAAACCATGGACAAAATTTAAAACTTAATAAACAAAACTAGGTTGAAAAATATGCCAGGACTAGTTAAAGCAAAACAGGTGAAAGTACAAAGAGAATTACAGGCAAAAGGACTCAATACACACATCAGAAGGGTTAAAAGAACTAATTTAGTAGGTTATTTCAAATGGGAACTTTCTTGGAAAATCAAACTCAAATGGATGTTTATCCCTGCTCTAAACCACTTTCCATTATTCACCCCTAAGCAAGTCTCTATCCTGTCAACCTTATTAGGAGCAAATACACTTCAGGAAACACTGATACTTACCAAGGTCATGAAAGGCACAATTGTAATGAGACTCAAAAACCTGAGACTACCTTGCATGTTACAAAAAAATCTAAAATTTGACTTGAGATTTCTGCAAAAACTAATAATTATCTAAACGTGCAGCAATAAACTTTACCTGAGTAAATTCCGGATCCTGGGAAGGATCATTGAAATCTCGGAACATTCCAACAGCTCTAAGATATCTTTCAATGTAACTCAGTTTATTTTTATCTCGACCTTGAAGGAGGAAGAGAACACAGCAAGAACTGTTGGTTTCCAGAAACAAAGTAGTTAAAAACCTCTGATGTCACAATGTAAAAGGGACTCTAAAAAGCAAAGTATCTGAATACTATCCACGTGCAACTGTATTAAAAACAAACCGTATAAAGAAATTTTGCCTGTCCCCTTTGACACTCATCAATTTTTATTGATACACCACAGAAAACATCCAAGCCAAATGCATCACAATTTAGTATGGCAATTACTCTGCTCGTGAACACAAGAAATCACAGCTAGTCGTGGACACCATTTAGCACATCACAGAAAGCAGCCTCCTCTCTGAGAACTCTACCTACACTTCTCACTGCCTCAGTGAAACAGCCAGCAAGTCAAAGACCCTTGGCACCCTAGACATTCTCTCTTCACCCCCTTCCCATCAGGCAGAAGATACAAAAGCCTGAAAGCATTTACCACAAAGCTCAAGCACAGCTTCTATCCTCCTGTTACAAGACTATTGAACAATTCCCTAATATAAGGTGGACTCTTGATCTCACAATCTACCTCACTGGGACCACCCATCTTATTATCTGACTGCACTGCATTTTTTCTGTAACTGTATTCTGGAATCTGATATTACTTTTCCCTTGTTCTGCTCAATGCAATGGTGTAATGAAATTATTTATATTTACACCACCAAAACAAGCTTTTACCTGTACCTCAGTACATGTGACAATAATAAACCAATTTACATGTCCACAAATCATTTTATAGGTATGCGGTCATGTCAGATTTTCCTACAGCATTAAGTTTTGATGCTTTTTTTGCCTTTTATAATTATGTTGCGAGTTCCATTTACCAGGTTCAGGCTTCACTGCATTCTACATTTTTCCTGTGGCTAAGAAGATTGCCAATCAGCCCATTTCCCAAATTTCTTGATCCTGTTTTTCAACTCATTACAGGATCAGCATGGTAATTATTACTGACAATTATTATTTATGCTATTCTAAAATAAAAGGAAATATCAACAATTATTCCATTCAAAATACTGACCTCGTTCACATGTACTACAATGCTGAATAATGAGATCTTCAATATTCATTTTCTTCCTGATTACACTCAAGGGAAGAAATGGAACAACACTGCCATATTAAAGAAAACCTGTTACTCAACTTTACATGAGCCATTAAAATAAGGAAATGTTAGGATCTAGAATGCTTTGGCTAGAAAGGCATTGGAGGTAGTTTAAATTAAAACATAAAAATAAATTAGATAAGTATTTGAAAGTAAGGAACTTTACAAGGTCTAGGGTTTGAAGTCAGCAGGTACTAGACATGATTTAAAGTCTTTTTGTTTGCCAGAATTAGGACATTTCTTTGAACAGCCTCTATCTGTGTTATACAAAGTCCACAATTCCATTGTTGAATAATCATTGGTATTTTAGTAGTATTCACTAAATGAGGATGAGGAGAAAGAATAAATCCAGATTATAAACTGTTCATTTATAAAGACAGTTTCCATGTTTACCTGTTTGTTCCAGATACTTAATGCTTATGTTATCCACTGGAAAGAAAGCTGCTGTTGCCCCATACTCTGGACACATGTTGGCAATAGTTGCTCGATCAGCAATAGACAGTTGTGCTACACCTGGGCCAAAGAATTCAACAAATTTCCCAACAACTCCAACTTGGCGAAGATGCTTTGAAGAATAATAAAGCAAAAAGAAAGGCCTCAATGTGGGAGTTTTAATTATCCACATCAACAATAATTTCATTGTTTCTGAAGTTGATGCCATAACAGAGAAATATGAAATTGGTTACAATTAATTTTATGAAGATATAAGACACGTTTGACTTCCAAAGATTGAATACCATGGTACTAAACTTTAACAATTTCTGATTGCTCATTATGGAGCAGCTGCCTGTTAGCTTACAAAATCTGATTCCAGTGATTTAGGAGCAAATTATTCCACCCTTATGTGAGAATATAGGGGTACTCACTTTTGTGATTGTGAGGACTATATCTGTTGATGTTGCCAAAGAAGTTGGAGCTCCTACTAACTTATAACCAACTACTTTTGGGAGAACCATGCTAATGGGTTGACCAAGCATCACTGCTTCAGCCTCAATTCCACCCACTCCTGCGGAAAAAAAATTAAACCGTCAATTCGGAACATCCCAGCACATATAAAGTTCTTGAAATTTTAATCCAGCAGCACACACTTTGAATGAAACTACATATTCTATTGGCAATTGAGCATTTGTACTCTACACAGGGAGGGTTGATCAGAAATGGGTTTTAAGGAGCAAGATGTTGGGAGATTAGGGAAGAAATGCCAAAGCTCAGTAGCACGGGAACTGAAGGTATACTCCCAATGATGCAGCCAAGCAAACTGCAGATACACACAATAATACTCACTGATCCCCAATGTCCTTATTCTCTGTGTCAAAACCTTTTCAAACTTAACTAGAATATGCTCAACTTCCATGTCCCTCTGGAGACTGAGACCTCCATAATATTATAAAGAAAACTTTCATCTTAATAATATACATGGACGCTTTTTAGAACACTTGGCAAGTTTCATAGTCTGTGCTCAGTTGCTCAAAATCCTAAACAAAACTTCCCAGCTTCAGTGTTGCAAATATATTCTCTTGTAATCTGCATTTAACTAATAGTAGTATTTTTAAGAAATTATACACCTCTAAATGAATCACCATAAATCCCAACAAGTGGAATTCCACATTTCTCTAGATGATCAAAGAATCTGTATAAGGCATGTTTTAGGGTGAGACTAATGATACCATTCCTACAAATGTTAAAAATTTTCAAAAATAAATCTTAAAACTGAAAATGTGCTTTAAACAATTCAATACCCGAAACAATTTTGGAAGAACAAAATAATAGCCACTTTCATACAAAGAAAACAAAATTAATTATCAATCATAATGCTTAGATAAAGACAACATCTAACAAGTAGCTTACCCCAGCCGAGGACTCCAAGGCCATCAACCATTGTTGTGTGGGAATCTGTACCCACGAGACTGTCGGGGTAGTAGCATCCATCATGATCAAATACCACCCGTGCTAAATATTCTAGATTCACCTGATGGATGATCCCTGAGCCCGGAGGAATGATCTTCATATTTTGAAAAGCTTTAGAGCCCCACTTTAATTTACAGAGAAAGACAAGGAAAGATTAAAACTGAAGATAATTTATATATACATTGTCGTGCTAAATGCAAATCAAGGGTACAAAAACCATTGCACTGTAGATCAAGATAAAAAAAGATAGGGTAAATGAAAGAATCACTTATTAATCAATTTTTTGCAAACAAGCTGCAATTTGAAAAATACTCAACTTAGACAGAGATTTCTTAGTATCTAAAGGCAGCAAAATATATATAAGCAAAAAATACTTAAAGTACCTCCAGCTGCAAAATTTTCCAAGTTTTCTAGAACTTGATTTTTTTTTTAATATGGTAAACTTCCATCTGCCTTGGACTCTATTTTGACATGGATATCACTCTGCATTATCACAATCTGAACATTGCTACTTACATTCATGCTCAAACTTACAATTCAAAAACATTTATGCTGAAAACATGTAGATATGTTTAACTAAAGAAATTACAGTGGGTTCTGGCTAATTAGGTCAATCAGGGCAGCCGGTTATTTGGGACAACTCTTAAATAACAAAAGCGAATTGATAAAATAGCTAGGATTCACTTTGTTTATTTGAGACACAACGCCACTGAATTGGGAGAGGATTCTGTTTCCAAACAGTTTCTAACTAGCGCCAGTCTCATGTACTTGTGTGGCTGTTAGACACTACACTGTGCTTAAGAGTGAACCGTTTTTAAATAACAGAAGTTGCCTATGTTTATGTTTGTAAAACAATGATTTTTGTCACTAATAAGCTGGCAAGTAATAAGCAGTAAGACAATTCAGAACTGTCTTGCTCACTGTGGTTTCAAGCAGTCAGGCTTGGAGATGCCAGAAACAGCCAGGAATGAAAATCAAACAATTTTGCTACTTCAACAGTTTAGAAACACTGAAGAATTTGAAGGTATCAACAATAATCTTGAATGTTATAATGAAAATGAAGATTTGTAGGATGTAAATGTTGAAAGCATTGTATGAAGGCAGTTCATTATCTGCACTAGGAGTGTCTGCTGATTTTGTTCATTTACAGTCAATGAAAAGAGCACGGTGGCATATACTGGATGAATTCCTTTCTTATTAACTATTAGGAACTAATACAATCTTATACTGTTGCACCTTAGTGATATTGGTAGCGTCCTAATTTGTCTGTATTTCATTTAAATACATAATCTTTTATTCAGCTAAATGTTAGTTGGTCTTTTTTTATATCTCTTTAACTACCTCCATAAAACTTCGGCTTATTTGGGGCAGCAGTTAATTAGGTCAAAGTGTACTAGTCCCAATGTGTCCCAATTAACCAGAATCCACTGTATTATCAAATGATCCAATGTCTTACGGTCTTATCATTATTCTTTGTTTCATAATACATTAAAAAAACATTGCTAATGATAAACAGAAAGTAAATCCACTATATTTTAAATTTATTTTTGTTATTCACAAGAATGCTTCCTTTCAAGAATGGCACTTGAAACAATAGATCGAGCCAAAAATTACCATGGGCCGTTGTCTAGGTGTTCTCAAAATGCATTGTTACTTACAATACCCATCTCTTTAAATCTCTTCATGTTGCAACTTCACATTGTTTACCAAAATACCCATTTTGTCGATTTACTTCCCCGCGTTAGTGAGTAAAAAGCATTGGCAAAATTTTCCTGCAAGTTACAGGGGCACCAAGTGATAGAAGACTATCATCCCCACCTTCCCACCATCTAACACACAGATGTCCCAAAGCCAATTTTAGCCTCCCAAGGGCCAACATGACTGAGATCAACTAGATCAAAATACAGAATCTTTTTTTTTTAAAGACATAGGTGCTGTAAATCTATAACTAAAAACAAAGTACTCAAAATACTCAGGTCAAGCCACATCTATGGGGAAAGAAAGAGTTATGTCAAGGCTGTTTTGTTAGAACTAAAAAGGAGACAAAGTGAAGGTTGTAAAGCTGCAGGATGGGGGATCTCTCTGATAACTGAATTGATGATGGGGATAAGCTGTAAGCAAGTTTATCTGGTCAATGAGTTAAAGGGAGAAGTTGGAGAACGAGAGCATAGGCAAGTGAACATGGGAGCTGCAAAATGCAGAGCAGAAGACATGCCCGGCAGGTCAGGGAGAGAGAGGAAAGAAATACCCTGAGTTGATATCGCAGATGGATATTTGATACAAGACATTAAGTTACCTGAGGCTATAGAAGTCATATTGAGTCATTTCCTCCCCGGCTCTCCTGCAGCTCTACAAATTTCTTTTGCTTCTTTTCAGTTCTGACAAAGGGTCTCCACTCAGAAATTATCACTCTGTTTCTCTTCTCACACATGCAGCCTGACCTGCTGGGCATTTCTCGCATTATTTTATGTGCTTGAGTCAAAAGACTGGGAGTGACTCGGTATTTCCTGCCTCATAGGCTACATCCACACTAAGCCGGATAATTTTGAAAACGCCGGTTTCGAGTAAAAACGACAGGTGTACACACTAAGTGTTTTTCAAAATATCTCTGTCCACAATAAAATGGATATTTGGGCAACTCTCCTCTATTGGGCATGCGCAGGACACACAGAAAACAAGCGAAGAGGAAACGGTATACGTAGTGCGCATTTGTCCAGTTACAGAGTAGAAAAACTTCAAAGGAATTGCTCGTGGCTCTCGCGCAGGAGGACTTAAAACTATATTAAAAAAATACTGGAACGTATGAAGGCAACCGACAGGGAGTTCACGAACAGTATGACCCGGCTGACGACGAACATTGAAAAACTGACTAACTCTGTTGCATTAATAAAGCGCCTTGTTAAATGTATAAAACATGTCTGCATCAGTGTTATCTTGTATTGCTATACAATGTTACATTAGGTTGTTACACATCTACTGTCAGAGAAGTACTTGCATAAATAGGTAAACCACCTTCGTACAAGGACAGAAAACAGGGCAAAGTGTGTATACTTATTTATTCAGTAAGCTATGGGTCAAAGTATTTGGTGAGTACATTTCTAGCTCTTCTGGCTTCAGTCTCGTTGCTGTCTGTTCTGAAATTGTTAGGTTATGTGGGGGGTTGTGTTCAGGAAAACAACGAAATGCCGCGCTGCGGCCATCTGTTCCGGCACGTCATGACAGCGTTTTTAAATAATCAAAGGAGCTCACTTTACAATTTAACTCTCACACCGTTCACACCGACTGTGCGTTATAACAGCCGTCCGGCAGTGCTTGTGCAGTACCAAGCAGAAGCAGAAAATGCATTGTTGTTGTGGTGTTGTCATGACAGCGTTTTTAAATCTCTCCATTTACCCCATACACACTACAACGGATATTAGGCGTTTTCAGATTTATTCACTCTGGAGACCGTTTCTGAAAATCTCCATTTTCGGGGGATGAGAACGCCGCTTTAGTGTGGACAGAGGGTCAAAAGGAAGAGAAAAGGCTTCGTTTTCAAAATATGTTCCAGGGTAGAGTTATATTTTAACTATTTTAATCAGTGTCATTAATGACCATCAGACCCAAATGGTGGAAAACAGGAAAGAAATCCTAGAACTAGAATGATAATGAAAGATCTGCAGAATAATCTTTTCCTAAGATTTCACATAATATAAACACATTTACACACACTTATGATATAAATTCAACTCAATAAATGAATAAATATTAAGTTTTGAGCACAGTTCATGTGATTTCCCATCATCTCCTAACCTCTTTCCAATTCTGGCTGGAATTGGAATTGTTTCAGAATTCTGGTCCTTTTCCAGCCTCTTCCCCGACAAGCGTTCTTGGAGAATCTCTTTCAGTTCACGAGCTCAAAACCAAAAGCTACTAGATCTTCATTAAAAGTATATTAAAATACATTTTTTATTGCAGAACTGTTGAGAACACTATAGAAAAAGAAATACCTTTAAAAATTCAAATCTTTCTTGGTTTCTTTCAAATTCTATTTTTTGGTTCTTTTGCAAACTATCTGGCCTGCAAGGAAAGCACAAAACATGTGTCACAAAACTTATTACAAGGCAGTACTCAAGATTATTTACTGAAGCAAATTGAGAGCAATCACATATTGCAGCCACAAATCATCACTGACATTTAAAATACTGATCTAGTATTACAATGCTGAATAATGAGATCTTCAATATTCACTTTGTTCCTGATTATACTCAAGGGAAGAAATGGAAATACACCGTCATATTAAAGCAAACCTTTTACTCAACTTTACAACATGAGCCACAAGAAGTAAAATACCAGATTTATTAAGATAAACTATATGGCTTTTTCTATTCTATTAAAACTATACTGGGGTAAGAGGAGTTTAGATTAAAGGGCTAATTGCATAGATTAGATTTGTATTATCTTAAATTTTAAAGAATAAGTGAAATAATTAAGGTTAGGTTGAGGACATCATAATAATTGAAAGGATAAAATTGAGAGGAAAAATATTTTCTGAGGGAATTCAGAACAAAGGAGCCCCTTAAAGTTGGACTAAGACCGCTCAAAGGAAATGTTAGGAAAATTTCTTCACACAAAATACACTATAAATACACTACGTAACCCTATTCCCACTCCCAAGCCAAAAGTTCTGCAAAGATACTGAGTCAACAGAACATTTTAAAACTAGGATTGATAATTTTTTAATAAGATAAGAATCATATGAGTTATTAACCAACAGTGAAAATTAAGAAATATCTCAGTTATGATTTAGCTATATGTTGTTACAGGCTTGAGAATGGTCAGAAAGTTAAAAATAAAGGGTCAAAGTAAATTTATTATCAAAGTACGTACATGCTACCTTGAGATATACTTGCTAGCAGGCATTTACAGGAAAAATAAAGTACAACAGAATCTATAATAAACTGTACTTACACACCATCAAACAATTAATGTGCTAAAGACAAAATGAGCAGACAAAAAAAATACCAACAACACAAGTTGTAAAGGGTCATTGAAAGTGAGTTGGTAGGCTGTGGAATCAATTCAGAGTTGTGTTGAGTGTAGCTATCCACGCTGGCCAGGAGCCTGATGGCTGTAGGGTAATAACTGTTCCTAAACGGGTAGCATGGGACCCAAGGCTCCTGCAACCTCTGTCCAATGGTAGTAGTGAGAAGAGAGTACGGCCTGGATGATGGATGCAGCTTTGATGATGGACGTTGCATATGCTGGGGCAGCACTGTACCATAATGGTTAGCGCAATCAATTTAGAGCACCAGCGATCACCGATGGCAGTTCAATTCCCAGCACTGTCTATATGTTTGTATGTTCTCCCCATGACCACATGGATTTTCTCTGGTTTCCCCTCACATTCCAAAGATGTATGCTTAGGGTTAGGGTTAGTAACTGTGGACATACCATATTGGTGCAGGAAATGTGGCGACACTTGTTGACTGTCCTCAGCACAATCCTCACTGAATTGATTTGATGCAAACAATGCATTTCACTGTATGTTTTAATATTTTGATGTATGTGTGACAAAGTTAATCTTTCATCTTCTAATCGCAGTGCTCCATGTAAATGTACTCATCTGGGGGGGGGGGGGGAGGAGAGAGGAGGGTTTGCCTTCGATGGACTGGGCTGTAACTACTACTTTCCAGTCTTTTCCATCCCTGGCTACTGGTGTTTCCATACCAGATCACGACACAACCAGCAGGGTACTCATCACTGTGCATCTATAGAAGTTTGTCAAAGATTTTGGTGACATGCTGAATCTACACAAGCTTCTCAGAGTGTAGAGGCGCTGTTGTGCCTTCTTTGTAGTGCCACCTGCTGGTCCCTGGACACATTCATCTGATATGTTCGCTCCAAGGAATTTAAAGCTATTGACTGTCTCCACCTCTGATCCCCTAATGAAGACTGGTGCGTGGACCTCCACCTTCATCCTCATGCAGTCAATAATCAGCTCTTTGGTTTTACTGACACTGAGTGAGAGGTCGTTGTTGTGGCACGCAAACACATTTTCAATCTCCCTCCTAAATGCTAATTTGTCACCAGCTTTGATTCGGTCAACAATAGTGGTGCCGTCATCAAACTTAAACACAGCATTAGAGCTGCACTTAGCCACACAATCACAGGTATAAAGTGTGTAAAGCTGGGGACTAAGTACTCAGCCTTGTGGTGCAGCCATGCTGATAGTGACTGTGGAGAAGATATTATTGCCAATCTGCACAAACTAGGGTCTGCCAGTGAGAAAACTGAAGATCCAGTTGCACAGGGAGGCATCAAGGCCTAGTTCTTGAAGCTTAGTGATGAGGGGGTGAGAGTGTTGAATGCTGAGCAGTTGTCAATGATGCACACACCTTCATTTTCCAGCTGTCCTGGAGCTGAGTGAAGAGCCAATGAAATAGCATCTGCTATTGATCTGTAGTGATAGTAAGCAACGTGCAACAGATGCAGGTCACCTGAGGCAGAACTGATATGCTTCATAAACCAGCTTCTTAAAGCACTTCACCACAATGGATATAATCGCTTTCAGACAACAGTCATTAAGGTAGGTTACTACGGTCTTCTTGGGCACTGGTGGGTACCTTGGAGTGCTGAAATGAGAGGCTGGAGAAATCCATAAACACTCCAGCTGGTTAAATAGCACAGGTCTTCAGTACTCAGGGAAGCATCTGGGGTAGATGCTTTCTGTGGATTCATTCTCCAAGCAGATGCTCTCATGTTGGTCTCAGAGACTGAGATCACAGGGTCGTTGAGTGCTGTGGGAGTTCGTGAAAGTGCCTCCATATTCTGTCAGTCATAGCAAGCATAAAAGGCACTGATCTCATCTGAAAGTGACCCTGCCACAATTTTCAATAAGGAGTTCTACAAACTTGTATCATATACCAGTGTACAAAACTAACTTTGGTTCACTTAATAGTCTACCCCATTTCTTGATGTGTGTGTTTAATTTCCCATAATTTCCCATAAACACAAAAAAATCAAATGCTAGTATAAAAATAAAATTGTTTCACTCGTCTGTTAGTTTCTGGGATCTTGCTGCTTGGCCCCTTTACAAAGTTTTTCCACCAATAATGGCCAGTTCTTATTTAATAACCTTTGAGGATTCATGTGAATCTACATTCATGTACAATGCTAAACAAAGTACAGCTTTGAAAATGGCTTCATTCAATGTCATCTCATTCTCTTCACTTCCATGGAAAGTACCAAATTCATTCAAATGGAAAGGGACATTTTCCCATTAACCTATATTTATCAATGTTTTTACAACTATGTTTCGGTTCAACTTAGCACATCAAAATCAAGGATTCAGACGAAGAGGATTAACTTCTATTTGAACTGATTTTTCAGCAGGTACCCAGGATACACACTGATGAAGACTTTTTGTGTAAATTATAATGCATTTAAAACACTAGAAACATTAAAAACTTTAATTTCAGAATGAAATCTGCATTTGCCTATCATACAATTTCTGTTTTTGTAAACATAGATCAACAGCATTCAATTTCACCTATCAGCAGTTTTCTGCAATAAACATGCATATTACCCTGTTTTTAGCCATTTCCCCAGGGAGCCATTTGCATCTTAGCATGCACTGAGATCAGACCTAGACTATCTGGGAAAAAACTGGTGAATGCACAGACAGTCTATATTAAAATAAAAGCAAAACAGGTCATGCAAAGCCAAACTGAAACTACTATAAATAGATTAATGGAATTAGGAAATCAGACATAGTCGTATGAACACAAAACAGATGGCCTTTTAAAAAAAAGTACGGCAAGAAACAGCTTGATTTAGAAGAGAGTGAACACTCTCTTGACTAATCTATAGCGAAGAAATAATGTGCTGCATTACTTTTTAAGAAACAAAATCAATCCTCTGCATATCACCACTACGGAACTCTAAAGATTCACATGTAACACAAACAAAACCAGCTCATGAACGAAAGGCATTTTCATGGGTCAGACAGTAGAATAAATTGTTCTTCATCAGAATCCTGTTAATTCACTGGTAAAGGAACTTTAAAAAGTATATCCCACTCAGGCAAAGGGTAATACTAATAAACACAAGGTTGGTGGTTATTACAAGATGTTTACCGCACCAATTTACTTGCTTCTTAAAAGGTATTTAATATTTCTGTGATCATCTCATTTTCAGTTCAGTGTAAAATCAAATAAATAGAAATATTTTGCATGAAACAACATTTAATTTGTACATTAAGTGTGGATATAATTCAGCTGCAAAGCAGATTGTGTAATTATTTATTACTTTAATAAGAGCTGTTATTTTAAACCATATCCCAACCAGAAGTAAACAATCATTTCAAAATGACCCACTAATCTTATCAAGTTAAATCTGTAGCTGTATCTTATTCAATGATCTTAGGAAACGTAAACTCCAACATAATGACAATGCAAGGAAAAGGAGATGTGTTCACCTGATACTAATGTGCCACCACAATTTCTGGGACCTTCTTTTATAAAATAAATAAAACGTAGAATAATGAATAACTGGCTTTAAGTGGACATTAGATAAACATAATGAATTAACAAAATACCTTATTATGTGACATTATGACATAATAAGAATAGCAGCCTGTCATACAGTGGCTGGAGCCTGCTTTATTATTCACTAAGGCCATGGCAAAATGCCTACATGAGTTCCATTTTTCTAAACCATCTCCATATTCCTTTATTCCTCTAATTACAAATCCACCAATCCCTATTTAAAATATACATAACATTACATCCACAGCCCTCTGCGCCACAGCTTCAGATACCCTATTCTTCAAGTGAAGAAATTTCCTGTGTTATTACTGAACGTCTAACCTGTTATCTCAACATATACAGTAGTCCCATTTTTAAACTTCCCAGTCATAACATACAGCTCCCATATCCATACTAACTACAAACTTTGCATTTGGTCAGACTTCTTATGCAGAATTGGTGAACATATTTCTCTTCAACATAGACAAGCTTATATAGCCTCTTGCCACACGAGTCCACTGCTATAAAATTTAGTGCCACGTTTATGATCATCATCAGTTAGATTCTTTCTGTAACTATTTAACTATAAGTGGTTATCACCTTGACTTTTTCAATAGCTATACAGTACTGTGCAAAAGTCTTAGATATATCTTCTTTTCATTAAAATATTTCACCTCATATCAAATTGTTCTGCCTTATTCTTGCTGACAGGACTGATAAAAACAATATAAAAATAATATTTAAGTTCTCTCCCCTACATGCACCTTGCATGGCTTCTGTTTTATTTTTGCTTTGAATACAGCACTAATCATGGGACAATTTACACTGACAATGAACCTGCTAACCTGTACATTTTTGGACCAGGGAGGAAATCAGAGCACCCAGAGAAAATGCACTCATTTCACGGGGAGGATATACAGACTCCAAACAGAGAACGCTGCGTATAAACTCTGAACTCCGATGCCACAAGCTGAAATAGTGTCGCGCTAATCACTACACCATCCTGGTGCCTTTCTATGTTTTAAAGCCTGTCTTCAGGAAATAAAACCTGTATACAACTTAACTTCCAACTGATACTTTACGGCAAGTGAAACCAACTATTCAGTTTTAGTCCCATTGAAACTATCAAGGGGAAAACTATAGATGAATGTTCCTGCTATTACCACATTGCCAAAGGTGCATCCTTGTCACTAATACACAGTTATTGCTTACTAACTACAACATCAAGAATTTTAAGTAGATATTAAGTACTGACGTACTGGACTGAAATCAATACACCAGCAGAGTATGCCGAATCAGATTAAAACCATAAGCATGGAACTAAAAGAAACTGCTCTGATTTCAAAACATTATAAGGCCCACGAGTAAAGAACGGTGAATAGAACTCCAAATCTAATTTTGTTATCTCTCTTTAGAAAGCAAATTCACAAAGTCATTAAAAAAAAAACCTTTGTATAAGCTCTGAAATAAGAGCCACAACAATTTAATGATTGCAACTTACCATCTGTTGAAATCTACTTGAATGGAGTGGTCAATAACCAAATCTGCAGGACAAATTGGGTTTATTTTCTCTGGATCTCCTCCTAGTTTCTTCACAGCATCTCGCATGGCAGCAAAGTCAACCACTGCAGGCACACCACTGGAAATAAACACAGGTATAGTTATTTTCATAAAAAGTCTCCATTAGCTTCAGGGCTTTAGTGGCCTGGTCACATATTTCTCTCTTCAAAACAGTTGAATCATTAAACATCTGCAGTCTATGACAAGGGTTTCAGTCTTAAAAAAAAATATTAACGTATAGGAGGGAGCAAGTACCACAGTCACCTGTGTCTCCAAGTAGCAGATGCTAGTCATCTGTTATTGGAACAGATGGACATTTGGACTCATTTTGCCCATGGGATCTGTGCACAAATTCAATCCAGACTCTAAGAGAGGACTCCATCTCAGAAGTAAATATGTATGTACATGCAATGATCTCAACAGATGATCATGCACAGGAAGTTTTGGAATTAGATCAATGGGCTTCAACACCATTTATAATGGATAAGGCAAGCTCAGACAGGTGTAAAAAAGCAGAATTGAAACGAGATTACCTAGGTCCTGCCATTCAATATGACCATACCTGATCTACCGTGAAGTTCAAGTCTTCTTTTGTGCCAGTTCCAAACAGCCGTCAATCTTTCAAAAAATTATCTACACCATCTTTAATCACTTCCAATAACTTAGTCTCCACAAACCACCAAAGTAGAGAAGTCCAGAGATTCACTACATTGGGTGAAGAAATTCTATGCACCTTAGCTTTAAATGACCAGCCTTTTGTAATTATATTCCCTCGGTCAAGAGAGGATCTTACATGTTTTAATTAGATCTCCCCTCATTCTTCCAAACTTCAAATAATATAGATTCAAATTCTTTAGCTATTCTTATCACAGGAATTAACCTGGTGAATCTCTTCTGCACAGCCTCCAATTTCCAAATAATTGGATAACAGATTAGAGTTTTTACAGTACATCTTTAAATCAGGAGATCAAACTGTGCACATTACGACCTCGCTAACACCCTGTACAATATTAAACTCCAAAACCACTATCAATAAAGGCTATTTGGCACTTGTCCTTCTAACTACTTGCTTTATCTAGACGCTAACTTCTTGCACATAAATCACAATAGCATCTTCTAGATCCTTCTGTCCTCCACTCATTTGCAATAGCTCTCTATTTAGACTGTAATCCACTATTTGATTCCTTTTATCAAAGTAAACACCCCACACTTCCCTCATTAAACTCCATTTCCCAAGCTTGTGCTCATTCACTCAACCTATTAACATCCTGCTGCTAAGTCCATATATTCTTATCACAGCATTCCCTCCTACCTCTTTTTGTATCACTGACAAATTGGAGCACATCATACTCTAATCCCTCTAAGTCACTGATATAGATAGGTCTTGCATCACTAATTTCTAATCAGTCTCAACCTCAGCACAGAGGCAACCTTTAAATCCAAACCCCAGAGATTAGTAGCAGAAAATATTGTGACCAAATATTGTTTACATTCCACCATGCATGCAAATGGAATCTGCTTAGCTACGCTTATGCCACTGACGGTTTCTCCAATCAAAATGGTTCTATTCTTCCTTTCCTCATTCCACTATGGAAATTTCCTACCTTCATCTACCAGATACCTGCTATTTTTATTGCTTTTTCCTTTCCCAGCTTAGCTTTCAGATTTGATTTGCATCTTCCATTTTTCTTGGCAAAGGTCAATCCACTTTACTTTCCCTTTCTATCCAATACATTCTTCACAAAGAATCTCTCGATTACCTTCTTGCAGGGAACTAGCATGCCTGGAGCCATGTCCCAGATAAGTGCACCCACATTACAGAATAGAATTGCCAAGTTTGGAGGAAAAGAAATTCAACCATTCATTATTTTGCTTTCCCTGTATAAGCTACAGGTTATTCCCATAAAATTTACAGGACAATTTGTGCTTAGATTTTTTTTTAATTCACAATATATTCTATTTCAGCATTTTATATTTAAGTTAACCCTTACGTGAAATCTTGCAAGATGACACGAGCTGGCTTAAAAGGCACCTCAACATTTTGGTGTTGTGTCACTTTCCAGTTCAATATGTTTTCAACATCTTCTTTCTTCACAAGAAAACAGTCACAGTTTCTGATTGCTGCTTCCAGAAGGACACGGATAGAGAATGGCAACTGTGCTATTGCGGGGAGAGAAGGAAGTGATTTTAAAATGGCTATAATTACAATTGCAGCGGAAAGCTGGACAAAAAAGCTTTGAAGTAAGTAAAAGAAAAAAAAACTGTCCGGAGTTAATGTTGTGCCATCATAATCTGAGGTACGTCAAAAGGAACATTAGTAGATAAACCTAGTTACATATGGAAATATCAGGATGTGACCGAACTCTCGTGCAAAAATATAGTTTCCTTTTGGAGAGACAATCGAGACATCTTGGACAATCATACATGCATGCACATCCTCATTATCAGGGATGCGGGTGGGCATGCAGCCAGTAACTTCTTTCATTTCCCTGGTTAAAGGTTGGGTTTCAAGAGTGCCTTAAAAGTAAGAGGAGCATGGATGCAGAGAGGTGTACAGGAGGAATTCTAGAGATTAGAGATGGAGGCACAACTGGCAACAGCAGAGTTATCAAAATCAATGCTCATGGAATTGAACAAATCAAAAGTAGAATACATCAGGAAACAGTTTACAGGCACAAGGAAGACAGTAATATGAACCTTTGATTTTCAGTTTAGAGGATGGTGCTCCCAGAATACAGTGATGAGACTACTATATTTTTATGTACACTCAGTAGCAACTTGTCAGCCCATTCTCAATAACAAGGCATTTTCACCCACAGAACTGCCGCTCACTGGATGTTTTTTGTTTCTCACATCATTCTCTGTAAATTCCTAATCCTGTTGTACATGAAAATCCTAGGTGGTCAGTAGTTTCTGGGATACTCAAACCACCCCACTTTGCACATTCTATGGTCACAGTCACTTTGATCACATTCCGTCCCCATTCTGATGGTTGTATTGATGAGCAAGCATACAGGTGTACTTTAAAAGTGGCCACTGAGTGTATTATTGACTTAAGACACAGATGTGCATGGTTAAATTTCAAAAACTGCAGGTAAAGCAACATTTTGGAAGTGTGGTAAACAGTGACTAATGAAGAGAATAGAAATAAATTGCAAAACTGTGCCATGGTACAAAAACAGGGAAGAAGCATTAGGAGGGTGCAATTAGATTACTGTGTTCTGTTCCAATCTCTCTACTTTATGGAGGACACGAGCAGTGTGGAAGAACAGAGGAATCTTAGGGTTCAAGTCCAGAGATCCCTCAAAGTTGCCGTGCACACTTGGAGTTGTGTTCATTTCTGAGGATGTGGAGCTTTAGAGAGGTGCAAAGGAGAGTTACAAAGATATTTCTTAGATTAGGTAACATGCCTTATGTAGAAACATTGAGTAAGATAGGGCTTTTCTCCTTGGAGCAAAGGAGAATGAGAGGTGACTTAACAGATCTGTAAAAGATAAGAGGCTTAGATAGAGTAGACAACCAATGTCCTTTTCACAGGACACCAATGGCAAAAGCCAGAGAAAAGCAGAGGAAAATTTAGGAAAGATGTCAGAGGTAGGTTTTTTTATACCGAGAGTCTCAAGTGCCTGGAATGCATTGCCGAGAGTGGTGGTGGAATCTCATACTCCAGAGACATTTAAAAGACTGGCACACGGATGAAAGAAAAATGGAGTGGTATGGGTTATGTAGGAGGGAAGGGTTAGATTGATCATAAAACTACAGAACCTGGGCCTCCGTACCTCCCTCTGCAACTGGATCTTCAACTTCCGAACTGGCAGACCATAATCTGTACAAATTGGAAACAACATCTCCACCTCGCTGACAATCAACACTGGAGCACCTCAGGGAAGTGTGCTTAGCCCACTGCTCTACTCTCTCTACACCCATGACTGTGTGGTTAGGCATAGCTCAAATGCCATCTATAAATTTGCTGGTGATTGTTGGCAGAATTTCAGATGGTGATGAAAGGGCATACAGGAGCGAGGTATACCAGCTAGTTGAGTGGTGTCACAGCCACAACCTGGCAATCAACGTCAGCAAGACCAAAGAGCTGATTGTGGACTTCAGAAAGGGTAAGGCGAGGGAACAGAAACCAGTCCTCATTGAGGGGTCAAGAGGGGTCAGAAGTTGGCAGAGTGTGCAATTTCAAGTTCCTGGGGATTAATACCTCTGAGGACCTAAACTGGACGTAACAAATTAGTTATACCGCTGTAGAGCATGCAAAAAAAATGGCTGAGAAGAAATATTATTGAGATGTACAAGGTTGTGACTGATTTAGATAGGGCAGACAGAGGGAAGCCATTCCCATTAGTGGCTCATTCAAACAGAGAGCAATAAATTTGGAGACAAAGTATAAGGGATTATGAGAAAAACTTATATCCAACAGAGAATAGTTATTACTTTGAACTCTATCTGAAAGGCTGGTTGAAACTAGCAGTGCCCTCAAAAGGGGAAGTAAGTAGGCACAGAAGACAAAATATGGGGAAAATGGGGAATATGGTGGCTGAAGAGATTGTGGAGGCCAAATCATTGGGTACATTTACGGCAGGGATTGATAGATTATTGATTAGTCAGGGCATGAAGAGATACGTGGAAGAGGCAGAAGACTTGGGTTGAAGGGGAAATGGATCAGCCATGATGAAATTGCAGAGCAGACTCAATGGGCTAAATGACCTAATTCTGCTCCTAAAAAAAAATGCAGGGCACAGGGAGTGACTGGGTTATCTCATTCCATGTTTTAACAATTCCATGATTTTATGAACAAAAATAAACACCAATATAGGCTGGAGGCCAGGTAACAGGAGTCACAGAATGAGAGTATGGAATATGTTGGAAACACTCAAGAGTTTAGGCAACAACTGTGGAGTTAATATTTTGAATTCAACAACCTTTCAGAAGAACAAGGAAAAGTTAGAAATTAAAGATATGTAGGTTTTGTGAAGTCAAGACAAATGGAACCTCTGTGATATGGTGGAAACAAGCAGACTAAATAGCAGCAATGGTGGTGACTACTGTTGAGAGAGAAGGATGAAAATGTGTTCACTGCAGCTGATCAGATCTGTCCGGAGGAGATACAAATGGAAGGAGATGATTAAGAGCGCCAGAGGAAACAAAATGAATGCGAGAACTGCAATATCCACAAAATACAGTTGTTAGAAATTTAATATTTAAGCAAATGCTGGAAATAACCAGCAATCGATCCAGTATTTGTGGAAGGAAGGGGGCAAAAGCTAATGTTGCAGTTGATGACTTCCATCAGAACAGGACAGTTTTAATATAAAGAGGAGGGGCTAATTGTCTGAATTTGCCAAATTCTATAACTGAGTCCTAAGTGCTGTACCGTGCCTGGTCAGAAGGTGAGGTGGCATTTTCCCACTTATCCTGGGGCTTCATTCAACCATACTACAGACTAAAGCATTGCTTCACTGGGAGGGAAGTTTGGGTCCCTAGAAAGTGGAAGGGATCAGGTGTTACACCTCTTAAGTTTGTTTGCAAAGATGAAGAGGGAAAGGAAGTAGATGCTGGTGGAGGAGCAAGAGCGAACCAGAGAAATATAGAGGGAGCAGTCCCATCAGGATGCTGACAAAGGAGAATAGGGAAATACATAAATGTTTGTTGGAGGCACCGCATTGAGTGTGTGAGAATTACAGAGGGATTAGAAACTAGACAGAATATGTCTATTCCACTGATGTAAGAAAGGGTCTTTAAAACAAAAAGAGCAAAAGAATAGAATTCTTGGGTTGTTCAAGTCCCAAATTATACTATGCAATTAAACTTTCCATGGACATAGATCTAAGGAATCATAATCCTATTTCAAAATACAGGGAAAAAAACATCAAAATCACATAAAGATGCAAAGGGGTAATACTTGTTTTACACCGTGTAAAGCAAAAGAAGTATTTCACTGCATTAAATGATTATGTGGCCATAGCCACCTGGACTGTTTGATGAAGTCAAATGGTTACCCTCACAGAGCCCTATTTCCCCAGTAATAAGCACATTTTGATAAGTCAAATGGTTACCCTTAGAGGGCTCCATTTTCCCAGTAATAGGCATATTTTCATAAGTACTATGAGATTAAAACAAAATAATAATAAATTGTTGTATGAAAACTAAATATCAATTGCTGGAAGACAGATCTATTGTAATCTGTGGAACCAACAAACATTTTCTTTTTCTTGATAAAATTAAAAACAATTCTGAAAATCTTCTTCAAACATGATTAATGCAAGTGTCAAGTTTAGCCTCTGCACAATTTTCAGATGGATGATTCCATCATTCTACATTCTTACAATATGCTAAACATCAACTCTGGATGATTTAAGGCAGAGCACAGGGCAGAAACAATATACTGGCTAATGTATAATGCTCTGATAATTCTGCTCGATGAGCACTCCATCTGCCTCCCTGAGTTCCCTTACCCCTCCACGAGTGGGCATCATCAATAAACAGACGACGAGTTTGAGTGTTGTCACTACCATCACAGCATAACTGCATTGGCATTCCTTCATTGTCATCAGCTCTGAACGCTGGACACCTCCCTCTCTAAAATCGATAAATATTCACTGTGAAAGCTGCAGCCACTGAAGTTGGTGGCTCATTATCAAAAGGAATTAGGGATGGATGACAAACACTGGCTCCACCATATCCCATAACAAAATAAAAATGGGATTCTTCGTAGCTTTTGAATATTACTAAAAAGCTGTTACTGACTTGAAACTACTATAACTATTTTCCCTCCAAGAACATGCACACATATTGTATCGATGGAGAACAGCTGTATAAATGAGTACTGCAAATCAGCATTTTCTGAGATGAGTGAACACACATAAAGGACCATGGACACAATTAAATACAGCAGCTTCCACATCATTAATAAAGCCAACAAGTGAAAACAAAATAAACAATCCTTTATCAGCATAATTTCTTTGCTGCCCAATTATCATAAGAAGCACAAAGAGAAGAAAATCTGCAGATGCTGGAAATCCAAGACACAGACACACAATGAAGGGTCTCGGCCTGAAACATCGACTGTACTCTTTTCCATAGATGCTGCCTGGCCTGCCGAGTTCCTCCAGCATTTTGTGTGCGTTGCTATCATATCAAACTGTGTGCTTGCCTTTAGTTATGGAAAAGTAAAAACACTCCACAGCTAAGTCCCATCATAATTTTACAAGCTTACTACTTTCAGTAACATTCACGATGCAACAAGGTTAACCCATTGAACTCTACCAATTCCACAACTCTGGCAAACATACATGAGCATGAGCCAAAGAGCAACAATTTGAGCAAGAGTAGCAAGAGGCACATTGGGCAACGGTGCTTTGATTTTGTTATCTTTGAAGATTTTTCCTAGTGATAGTTAGGGACACATTGCAAATCTGCATGATTGACACCAAACTGCTAAACGGCACAGTAATAATATAATGCATTACAGAAGTACAATTTGTTGTGTGCATTCTAGCTGCTGTTCCCACAATATAAAACACATTGTTAGCCAGAAAGTCCTGAGATATTGAGCAAAATAATAGAAATATAATCTTTTCTTTCAGACATCTCCTCTCACAAAATAAAGAAGAGGAGGACGTTAAAAGGGCCTTCCTGAAGATAAATCCGAGGAAGGCGACAGGCCCAGATGGCGCCCCAGGACGGGTTCTCCGGGCCTGTGCAAGCGAGCTAGCTGGAGTGTTTGCTGACACCTTCAACTGCTCCTTGCTTCAGTCTAAGATCCCCTCTTATTTTAAGAAGGCAACGATAATCCCAGTGCCGAAGAAGAGCAAGATGGCATGCCTGAATGACTATCGACCTGTGGCTCTGACATCAATTGCTATGAAGTGCTTCAAGAGATTGGTTATGGCACACATCAACCACAGCCTACCGGTAAACCTCGGCGCTTTGCAATTCACCTACCGGAGCAACAGGTCAATGGCAGATGCCATCTCTCTGGCCCTACATTCCTCCTTAGAACACCTGGAGAATAAAGGCGCATATGTAAGGCTCCTTTTCATTGACTACAGCTCTGCCTTTAATACCATCATTCCAAATAATCTGATTCCTAAGCTCCGGAACCTGGGCCTTTTCACTCAGATCTGCAGCCGGATCTTCAACTTCCTCACAGACAGGACCCAGGCTGTAAAAATAGGGGACAAGCTCTCCTCTACAATCACTCTGAGCATCGGTGCCCCACAAGGCTGTGTACTCAGCCCCCTGCTGTACTCACTGTACACCCATGATTGTGTAGCAAAGTTTCCATCAAACTCAATATATAAGTTTGCTGATGACACAACAATTGTAGGCCGTATCTCAGGTAATGATGAGTTTGAGTACAGAGAGGAAATTAAGAACCTGGTGGCATGGTGCGAAGACAATAACTTATCCCTCAATGTCAACAAGATGAAGGAATTGGTTGTTGACTTCAGAAGGTGTAGCGGACCGCACGATCCAATTTACATGGGTGGTGTGCAAGTGGGACAGGTCAAAAGCTTTAAGTTCCTCGGGTCAATATCACAAATGACTTGACTTGGTCCAACCAAGCAGAGTTCACTGCCAAGAAGGCCCACCAGCGCCTTTACTTCCTGAGAAAGCTAAAGAAATTTGGCCTGACCCCTAAAACCCTCACTAATTTTTATAGATGCATTCTTCTAGGATGCATCACAACCTGGTATGGAAGTTGTCCTGTCCAAGACCGAAAGATGCTGCAGAAGATCGTAAACATGGTGCAGCACATCACACAAACCAATCTTCCGTCCGTGGACTCACTTTACACTGCACACTGTCGAAGCAGTGCTGCCAGGATAATCAAGGACACGACCCACCCAGCCAACACACTTTTCGTCCCTCTTCCCTCCGGGACAAGGCTCAAGAGCTTGAAGACTCGTACGGCCAGATTTGGGAACAGCTTCTTTCCAACTGCGATAAGACTGCTGAACGGATCCTGACCTGGATCTGGGCCGTACCCTCCAAATATCCGGACCTGCCTCTCGGTTTTTTTTGCACTACCTTACTTTCCATTTTTCTATTTTCTATTTATGATTTATAATTTAAATTTTTAATATTTACTAATTTTTACTATTTTTAATATTTAATATTTGTAATCCAGGGAGTGGGAAGCACAGAATCAAATATCGCTGTGATGATTTTACGTTCTAGTACCAATTGTTCGGCGACAATAAAGTATAAGTATAAAGTATAAAGATACTGACTAAGACACAGCATACTCCTAGTGTATACTACTAAGACTAGAAATTTGTCTTGTGCCTTTGGGGATTACACCAAGGGAGAGTTTTATCTGATGTAGCGTTGTGCCTTGGCCCTCAAGGTCTACTACCAGAATTCAGGAGCACCATAATATCAATGCAATCCTGTGGTTTGTTATCATGCCCTTCTGGCAATTCTCTAGATTATGGTTTCACTGCAGTCCAAGCCAACCTCCCACAGGTAACCCTATAATCTTTGGTCTGCCAGAACAATGTTTGCATCCTAATTTGCAATATTAGCTTACCTGGTATATCTTTGCTTGCTATTGACTTACTCCTACAGCCATCTTTGTAATCTCCTCCAGTTCTACAATCCCTCAAGATTTGTATACTTTTCTGATTCTGGAAATTAGAGGAAGGGCTTTATCCATGATTGACTGCACTGTATCCATTACATTTTTGTAGGATTTTGTGTTCATAGGCATTTGTGTTTCCATACCAGGCTGTGATGCAGCTCAGTCAATATACTCTCCACCACACATCTACAGAAGTTTGTCAAAGTTTTAGATGTCATGCCGAATCTAGGCAAACTCCCAAGGAAGTAGAGGCGCTGCCATGCTTTCTTCACAATTGCACTTACGTGCCAGGCCCAGGACAGATCCTCCAAAATAATAACACCAAGGAATTTAAAGTTGCTAACACTCTACATTTCTGATCCTCTGTTGAGTACTGGCTCATGAATCCCTGGTTTCCTCCTCCTGACATCAGTAATCAGCTCCTTTGTCTTGCTAACGTTGAGCAGGAGGTTGTTGCTATGGTACCACTCAGTAAGATTTGCAATCTCTCTCCTGCATGCTGATTCGTCACCACCTTTGATTCAGCCTACGACAGTGGTGTCATCAGCAAACCTGAATATGGCATTGGAGCAGTGCTTAGCCACACAGTCAAAGTGTAAAGCCAGTAGAGCAGGGAGCTATCTATGCACACAGCTTTGTGATGCAACTATGCTGATGGAGATGGTGGAGAAGATAGCATTGCCAATCTGAGCTGACTGAGTCTACAAGTGAGGAAATCGAGGATCCAATTGCACAAGGAGGTATTGAGGCCAAGGTCTTGAAGCTTATTGATTAGTTTTGAGGGGATGATCGTACTGAATGCCAAGCTGTAGTCAATAAAGAGTATCCTGATGTATACATCTTTGCTGTCCAGATTTCCAGGGTTGATTAAAGAGCCAATGAGATGGTATCTACAGATGCCATTACACCACTGGCCGGCTTCCTTACTCCATGCCTCTATTTCTAAAGCCTGGATTCCAAATGACTTTTTTTAAAACTGGATTTTCAACCTCCTATGCCATTTCAACAATTCATGCAGACTCTTCTACTCTCCTACATTTTATGTCCTGTGCTTTTTATAGAACTGTGCCTTCTTGTTTGTGTTGCCTCTTTCAACCAAAGTGTAACACCCTACATCTTATGTTAAGCTTGGTTTCTCATACACTGCAATTCTGCTATCCCACCTATATTCTGCTGAGGTTTATTACTGTCCTCATTACAGTTCATGATAATTCAATGTTTTATCTCATCTGCAGATTTGAAAACAGGGCAACTTATACTCATGAATGTACATGAAGGAAAAACTGTGTGTACCATCCCCTAGGGCAATGGTCCCCAACCACTGGGCTGTGGACCGGTACCAGGCCGCGAGGAAACGATATGATTTGGCGATATGAGTCAGCTGCACCTTTCCTCATTCCCTGTCACACACTGTTGAACTTGCCCACCCACCCCCTACCCCCGTCAGCCGGTTCACAAGAATATTGTCAATATTAAACCTGGTCCACAGTGCAAAAAAGGTTGGGAACCCCTGCCCTAAGGAGCTTCATTGGACACTATCATCCAAAAATTAACGGTTCATCACTACTCTTTCCCGTGGCTAAGGTGTCATTATAAACGTCATTTATAAATTTGCAGGTGACTCCACTGCTGTGAATAAAATTTCTGATGACAATGGGAAGGTATACAGGAGTGAGATAGATTGGCTGATAAGTAATGTTGTAATAACTATCTCACACTCAATACCAGTAAGACCAATGAATTGATCGTGGATTCCAGGAAGAGGAAGTTGGGAGGACACTCACCAATCTTCAGTTAGTGGTGGAAAAGATGAGCATCTTCAAGTTCCTGGGTGTCAACATCTTCAGGGATCTGTCTGGACCCCACACTGATACAATCACAAAGAAGGCACACCAGTGGCTCTACTTTGTTAGGAGTTTGAGAAAATTTGGTACGCCAAAGAACGTTACAACTTTCTATGAATGTATAGTGGAGAGCATTCTGACCAGTTGCAACAGGGCCTCATATGAAAGTTCCAATGCAGAGGACCGTAAGGGGCTTCAGAGGATTACAGGCTCAATCAGCTCCATCAATGTCACAATCCTCCTTGCCATCAAGGACATCATCAGGAGCTGGCATCTATCAATGAGCGACCCTCACCATCCAGACCTGCTCTCTTCTCATTACTAACTTCGGGGAGGAGGTACAGGAGCCTTAATCACAGTCAACGATTCAGGAACAGTTTCTTCCCTTCCGTCATCAGATTTCTGCATGAACCATGAACATTACCCCAGTATTCCTTTTTGTTTTGCACTATTTATCTTATAACGTAGTAATCTTATACCTTTGCCCTGTATGGTTGGTCCAAAAGAACAAATTTCATGCCAAACAAGACAGCGATAGTGAAACTGATTTTTATTTGGTTAATCAATTTTCTTTTCATGCTGTTAGTAACTCTTATTCCATGGGCTCTGAACTTAATGACATGTATTATACACAGTTTTGGTTCCCTTCCTAAAGAAAGGACATAGTAATACAGGAGGCAATCAAAATGAGATTCATTCCTGGAATGAGAGGATTGGCAGACAAGAGATAGACCAATCTTATTCTGTCAAGACAGGCTAAACAAGACTTTCAAGGATCATGCAATGGGCTCTTGGGAACTGGCACACAAGAAGATTTAAAGCCGGAAGCAAACTAGCCTCAATCATAGAAAGAAGCTGTCCCGCAGCCTGTTGGTCCTGGCTTTAATGCTGCAGTAGCGTTTGCCAGACAGAAGCAGTTGAAACAGTTTATGGTTGGGGTGACTGGTGTCTGCAATGATCTTCCAGGCCTTCTTTTACATCTGCTGCTATAAATGTCCTCAGTGGAGAGAAGTTCACATCCACAGATGCACTGGGCTGTTCATACTACTCTCTGCAGTGTCCAGCGATCAAGGTTGGGGCAGTTCCCGTGCCAGGCAGAATGTTCTCAATGGTGCCCTTGCAGAAGGGTTTGAGGATTTGGGGGCCCATGCCAAACTTCTTCAGTCATCGGGGGTGGAAGAGACACTGTTGTGCTTTTTTTTGCCACAAAGCCAGTGGGAGCAGTCCAGGTGAGATCTTCAGTGATGTGTATACTGAGGAACTTGAAACCACTCACTCCCTCAACTGCAGACCCATCGATGTTGATTGGGCCAAGCCTGTCTCCGTTCCTCCTGTAATTGACAACCAGCTCTTCTGTTTTTTGGACATTGAGGGAGAGATTGTCATCTTGGCACCACTGTGTCAGGGTGTCAACCTCTCCTCTGTAGGTTATCTCACTACCGCTAGAAATAAGGCCAATCAAAGTGGTGTAATCTGCAAATTTGATCAGCAGATGGAGCTGTGTATGGCAGTCCAGTCGTGGGTGTAAAGGGGTCTCAGAACACAACCCTGGGGGGCACCTGTGTTGAGGGTCAGGAGTAAGGGAGCCCATCCTTACCACCTGATGGTGATCCAATCTGGAGGCCTACTGCTGCTCTTTTGTTCTATTGCATAGAATATTTCTATCAAACTAGTTGAATATGCCTTGCCTTTAAGAAATCCATGCTGGCTTACTCCCATCAATCCACCCATGAACAGAATTAGCAGTCACTTGAAACAGCTTATCACTTCTATAAATTTCCCCCATCACCAAAGGTAAGCTGATTAATAGTTGCTGATTTTAACCACTGTATCCTTTCTAAAAGTGCTGGAACATTTGCAGTACTCCAGAACCCAGTCACCATCTCCATCTACAGAAATGTTTAGAAAATTATGATTAATATCTTTCCAATTTCCACCCTCCCTTTCTTCAACAAAGCATGGTGACCCACACCTGACTGGGTAATTAGTCCACTAAGCAAATCTGACCTTTTTAATTCTTCCACTTTATCAATTTTTAATGCATCCAGTTTCTCAACCACATCTTTTTTGCCAACATTCCAGCAGTTATCTTCTTTCTTGAAGAAGCACTCATGCAGTAAACTGACTACTCCTTCTGCCTGCAGGAGTAGATCTTCTATCTGAACTCCAATCAGTGCAACTTCTCCACTTTCTGCTCATTTATTGCCTATGGAAGATTTTTGTATTCCCTAACTCAAGGTCAAGAGTGGTGAGTGCATGGAATGGGCTGCTGGCAACGGAGATGGAAACAGATATGATAGGGTCTTTTAAGAGACTACTGGACAGGTACATGGAGCTCAGAAAAATAGAGGGCTAATGGTAACCCTAGGTAATTCCTAAGGCAAGGACATGTTCGGCACAGCTTTGTGGGCCGAAGGGCCTGTATTGTGTTGTAGGTTTTCTATGTTTCTATGTCATCTTATGCAATTCACTTTAAGATAACGATATATGAAAGTTGAAACTCAAAAATAACAGAGAATAAAAGAAACATATCAAATTAATTGTTCTCCTAGCTTTTAGGAATAGAAAGATATTTCCATTGGAAATAACTCGGAAAATGTGTAGCTCGGGTGGTTAATGGTTGGGTTGGGTTGGGTTGTTCTCCGATCTTGGTGATGAAACATTTGCAAATAGGTTGCCAAGATCAAAGATATTTCCACTATTTTCTTAATATTTTTGCAATTAGAACCTAATGTCAGAGTTGAACCACATCAAAGTCGTATCAGGTCTGGAGAGAACATCATCCATTCTCAGCAGTGAATACTCAATTACCAAGTTACAAGGCTTTTTTAAATCTAGAATGTAGTTTTCACATAGATCCATACTCCAATCACATGAACAGTAGCAAACAAAATTTGAGACCAAAGAGAAGCTCATTCAAAGATGTAACGTCCAAGTAACATAGAACCAACGTGTTGCACAATGCAGAAATGGGCACATTGGCCACCACCCCCATGCTGACCATTCTGCCCAACAATAAATTTGTCCCTTTGCCCACACTAGGTCTGTATCCATCTAAAGGAGAAGAAGAAAGCTTTAGGAAAGGAATTCCAGACAGCTGGTAGGAAAGATACTGGGCTGTTAATAATCACAGGAATTAGCTACCTTAACTGAATATGAAATTGTTAAATGAAGCTAAACTCTCCATATACATCTTACTTGAACTAGCAGCGGAATCAAAAGTGTATGGTGATTGACGTTTCTGTCTACGGGCCCCACCTCCACCTGCGCCCCCAGCCCCGCCAAATCAGTGACCACAACAATACTTCTTATTGGTGAGTGGATAATTACGATGGAATGGGGATGGAGTGTGGTAACAATGGACAAGGATCTGTTAAAGATAAAGGAATCTCAATAAAACCAGAAATATTTTCAGCTGCTCGATGTCCCAACTGCAAATGCATCTTGTGCAATGGTTGGGCAAACAGCCAGTAGCAGTATGATCTTGCAGAAATCCCAGAACACTAAAATCCATGGAAACAAACAAACGCAGGCAAACCAAAGAGTGCACAGAGACATGTAAAGAAACTAAGTACTATTTACCATCTCAGAAATACTTTCATCCGCAAAAACACATTATCTCTGTCACAAAACAAAACTGTAAAGGACACAGTCCATCATCATGTAGCAAAACTACTAACTTTTGACGTGCAAAAATCAAAGAGCGACATTGTGGAATGCTTTCTCACTTTAAACATAATTACTTTGTTCGCATAGAAATCAGCCCATCACGCATTTGAACAAAGTTATAAATCTATTTGTTAGTGCTACAGTACAGCATACAATAGCATTTCGAAAAATACTGCAAAGATTTGTGTGAATATATGTTATAACACAAGATCATTCATTAATGTGTAAAGGTAGTTTAAAAAAACGAAACAAAGAATCACTGAATAGAAATCCAAATCTGTTTCTCTTGTTAGCAATGATACTACAAAAGAGCAGCCTTTTTTCCACTTGGGATTATCCCACAGCCTTAAACAAACAGCTAGTATTTCTGTGCATGTCGATGGCTGTTACAAGCCAATGAGTTAAGTGAAGGCAGGCATTTTTCTGACAAAAAAATGAATAAAGCAGAGATTCAGAAATTATAAATGATTTAAAATTATGAAATCCATTTATACACCATTCTACTATCACTTCATCTTTAGCTTTTGATAATATTTGCAATTACTATAATGTAGGTTCAGTTACAGAGGCCGTGTTTGCTGCAGTACTACCCAAACAATATTTGGCCTTTCGTGCTTGTAAATATTAGCAACATGGCTTGCTATTTAAACATTTGACACCATTAAAGTGCACAGCTTCCAATAACTGCCACCCCATGCTCTGAGATGATACAGGTTTTATACCCGTCTTTCAGTGAGAAAATTGAAGAAGTAATTGAAGTCTTAATTGAAGGACATGCTCCTTCCAACATGTCACAAGGTTATTAATCATAATTTCATCATGAAACCTCCTTTTTCTGGGTGTCTCTAGAAACAGGTCATTTGCCCCTCGCTAACAGCCATGAGAGAACCCCACCTTTCTCCTGCTTTGCACATCTCCGGTATACACAACTCCAGTCCCGCCAAATCCGTGGGATTGGGATGTCTCACCCACCCAAGCCCCAGTTTGTGTGAATGCTGTGTGATTTACTGCCCTGTTACAGCACATCGCCAAGAAATAACAGATCACACACTGCAAGCAATTATAAAGAAATATATTTGGAGGTCAGAAAAATAGAGGGCTATGGGTAACACTAGGTAATTTCCAAGGTAAGGACATATTCCGCACAGCTTTGTGGGCTGAAGGGCCTGTATTGTGCTGTAGGTTTTCTATGTTTCTATATTTCTGAACGTTAACTTAACTAAAAGGGTTAATAAAGAAAACAGAGAAAAAAAACAAAACGGGCCCATTATAATTAAACAGTCAAATGTGCACAAGTTGAGCTCAAATCTTCCAAAAAACAATATTCACCGATCCTCAGCAGACTCACGCACCTTGGCTCCATTGAACTGTGTTTTCCCTCCAGATCGACTCCTAGGACTGGTTCTCTCCAGTGTCTTCCTCTTCACCTCCAGCTGAGCAAAGACCAAGACCAATCTTTGTGCCCCTCACAAAACCTCTCCCCCCAGTGTTCTCTGGAACCTTGTCTCAGTTCCACTATCCTAATTGGATAACACACATTCCTAAGCATCCCTTGGTAACCCAAACAGACTGAAAGCAGAACAGACTGTTCTCACAGAACTGCTAAAATGAAATACCTACAGCATAACAGTAAAATTGTGAACCAGGGCGTTACAATTATATTGAAAAAAAAGACACCAAGCTATAAAGCATGATGCCACCCTTGGAGACATATACTACTACTAGAACTCAAATAACAATGAGCTTGAGTACAAGAAAGAGATAAAGAGCTTAGAGACATGGCATGAATGACAACCACTTTTCCCTCAATGTCAGAAAACAAAGGAGCTGGTCACTGGCTTCAGGAAGTGGGAGGAAGGGGGTCTGCAGCATACATACTGCTGTTTATAACAATGCTGCTGAGGTCAAGATGGCTGAGAGCTTCCAGTTCCTAGAAGTGAATACCATCATTAGCCTGTTGCCTATGGTCCAACCACATTGACAACATAGCCAAGAGCGCTCACCAGTGCCCCTACTTCCTCAGGAGTCCGAAGAAATTTTCCACATCCCTTTTGACCCACTCCAACCAATATTGATACACCGTAGAAAGCATCTTATCCATATGCGTCATGGCTTGGTATAACAACTGTTCTGCCCATGACGGCAAAAAACATGCTGGGCTATGTCCACAACTGTATGCTATCATGGTAATCAGCCTTCCCTCCACAGACTCTATCTGTACTTCTCACTGCCTCAGCAAAGCAGAAAGCATGATCAAAAACCCCACCCACATTTACTCCCCACTCCATTGGGAAGAAGATAAAAAACCCTGAAAGTATGTATTGCCAGGTTCAAAAACAGTTTCTATTACGCTGTAACAAGACTATTGAACAGTCTGCTGGTACAATAAGATGGATTCTTGACCCCTCTTGATATGGCCTTTCATCTTTCTGGTTGGCTGCACTGCACTTTCTCTGTAACTGTAACAGCTGATTTTGCATTATTTTTTTTTCTTTGTACTACCTCAAAGTACTGCTATAATGAAATGATCTGTCTGGATGTCAAGCAAAAGGAAGTTTTTCACTGTACCTTACTACATGAGACAATAACAAACCGATCTACCAACTCACAGAAATACTAGGAAAGATGTAGAAAGCATAATCAAAGTAGTAGATTTGGAGGAGCATCTTTGAGAAGGGAAAGGAAAGCTAACAGTTTCGGGGAAAGTCTTTCAGACTAAAGGCAAGCGAAGCAAGGTGGAACAATTAATGTTGAGAGACAAAAAGAGGAATGAACTAGTAAAATAGTTCTCTCAGTATGGCTAGTAATTTAAATTTATTAATCTTATGAAATATGTGAAACAATCTCAGCAAATAGGGAACACAATGCAGAGATTTTATAAGTTACAAGGTGTTGACATTAATGTTCAAGTGTATCACAGCTTTTGTTTAAACTCAGCTTTAGCCGTTCCATTCCCTACACTAAAGCGTTTCACACACTCAGTGACAAGTAGATTAAAATTGTGTGATTCATCAAGGCAGGAACAAAGGCAATCACACTTTACACACACTCGATTGATAAACTGTGATACTGTTATAGAGAGAGCAATGAGTTTTGCTTACCATATCTGTCATCTCTTATTTTGGACAGATTATAGAATTTCTTTTCTTTATAATTCTGATCAAGCGGCTCCAAGAGTTGTTCAAAGGGGTTATTCATTGCAAGTCTTCTGTATAATAGATAAAAAGGGATCATTTGAAGTACAAATTTAAACACTACTTATCTATTAAAACAAATCCATTATACAAAAGTTCATTAAAATATAGTTCCAACTATTAAGATGTACTGTAACCAAGAAACTTTTATATATGCAATTTTTTAAACTGACACCATGAGATCTCCAAAGTCAGACTGACACTCTTCAAAGGTCAGTCATAACCTATATTTCTAATGATGCATCATAAGCTATGTTCTGCATTTGCTGACTTGCTCATGAAATAATTGTGTATAGATTCACATTCACAATGCACCTTACCACGTGCTTAAAGTTGGTCAAAGACATTTCGTAACCAGTGGCAATGAAAAACAATCTCAATTTGCTTAGTAAATTCATCAAGTAATTTGCATCCAAAATTTTCCACAATAAAATTAATAACCGCTTTTTCAAAAAAATTCATAAATGCAAATTTTCTTCCTTCAAGGAGGTAAAGTCTATCCTTTAAGTACATTCAAGGAAATGGTGATAATTAACATTCTTAAACTACTGCAGTTCATGCAGTGAAGTTACACCCAGAGCACTGTTAAACAAGTAATTCCAGGATTTTAATTCAATGGTATTGCAGGAAAAGGATGTGACTTGAAGGGAACTTTAAGATGGTAATGTTTCTGTGCACTAGCTGCTTTTAGTGGTAAAGGTCCCGGGTTTGAGAGATGCTGTTCAACTAGCCGTGGAGAGCAACAGCACACTATTTGTAGATGATACAAATCATATGCAGAAGCAGGTGCTTCAGTCACACGTGGGAGCAGTGGGGGGAGTTTAGGGTGGTTGTTGATGCATCAATCATGTAGTCTGTTTTTTTTTTTTGAGTACTTTTGGACCCATGGTCATCCAGGTAACGGGAGAACATTCCTGCCTCAAGTCTTGTAAATGGTGGACAGACCATTAAATAAAGAGCAAAGTCACTCAGAAAGGAATACCCAGTTTTGGATCAGCACTTGTAAATACAGCTTCTATCTGGTCCACAGCAACCATACCCCCTTATCCATCACACCCAGAATCTGAAGTCAGGGAAAGATTGTAAAACACTCCTTTGTTGGAAGTCGTCATTTCTACAGTACAGCCTCCAAGAGGACCACAGCCTTGCTGTAAGGTTTGGAGGCTTGTGTGCCTCAATAACCATGATGTTGGTTGGAGTCAGGACTTTATGCTTTGGCTCTTGGTAGGGTGACCAATGCCTAACAGGTCAAAGGGTAGAGGCCGGATTAAGAGTGGTCCACCAGTCTACCAGGTTCAGGGGGTTAGCTCAGGGCTAACAACATTGACTGGTAAAACAAAATTGTTACAGAAACAGCAATGAAGAATCCTTCTACATCTGAGTGCGATGGTATTCCTGAGTTTGCACCCAGGGCCTGCGTCACTGAAAATAGTGAAAACCGAGAGGAAACTACTGACAAGATGAAGGAAGCCCTGAATACTGCCAGACATGGAGGACCTTCATTGCTGCCTGAAATGCAGTGGCATAATGGGCAGAAAGTAGGTAATATGAATGTGGAACAAGAGTAGACCATTTTGGGCCACAATAAAGGACTGGGAGAAATTCAGAGTCCAGCAGAGGAGGACAAAGGGCTTAATTAAGAAGGAGAAAAAAGATTATGGAGAAAGCTGGCAGGGAACATAAAAACTGACTATAAAAGCTTTTATAGATATGTGAAAAGAAAAAGATTGGTTAAGACAAATGTAGGTCCCTTACAGTCAGAAACAGGTGAACTGATCATGGGGAACAAGGACATGGCAGACCAAATGAATAACTACTTTGGTTCTGTCTTCACTAAGGAGGACATAAATAATCTTCTGGAAATAGTAGGGGACTGAGGGTCTAGTGAGACGGAGGAACTGAGGGAAATACATGTTAGTAGGGAAGCGGTGTTAGGTAAATTGAAGGGATTGAAGGCAGATAAATCCCCAGGGCCAGATGATCTGCATACCAGAGTGCTTAAGGAAGTAGCACAAGAAATAGTGGATGCATTAGTGATAATTTTTCAAAACTCTTTAGATTCTGGATTAGTTCCTGAGGATTGGAGGGTAGCTAATGTAACCGCGCTTTTTAAAAAAGGAGGGAGAGAGAAACCGGGGAATTATAGACCAGTTAGCCTGACATCGATGGTGGGGAAAATGCTAGAGTCAGTTACCAAAGATGTGATAACAGCACATTTGGAAAGCGGTGAAATCATCCGACAAAGTCAGCATGGATTTGTGAAAGGAAAATCATGTCTGACGAATCTCATAGAATTTTTTGAGGATGTAACTAATAGTGTGGATAGGAAAGAACCAGTGGATGTGGTATATTTGCATTTTCAAAAGGCTTTTGACAAGGTCCCACACAGGAGATTAGTGTGCAAACTTAAAGCACATGGTATTGGGGGTAAGGTATTGATGTGGATACAGAATTGGTTGGCAGACAGGAAGCAAAGAGTGGGAATAAACTGGACCTTTTCAGAACGGCAGGCAGTGACTAGTGGGGTACCGCAAGGCTCAGTGCTGGGACCCCAGTTGTTTACAATAGATATTAATGACTTAGACGAGGGAATTAAATGCAGCATCTCCAAGTTTGCGGATGACACGAAGCTGGGCGGCAGTGTTAGCTGTGAGGAGGATGCTAAGAGGATGCAGGGTGACTTGGATAGGTTAGGTGAGTGGGCAAATTCATGGCAGATGCAATTTAATGTGGATAACTGTGAGGTCATCCACTTTGGTGGCAAGAACAGGAAAACAGATTATTATCTGAATGGTGACCGATTAGGAAAAGGGGAGGTGCAACGAGACCTGGGTGTCATTGTACACCAGTCATTGAAAGTGGGCATGCAGGTACAGCAGGTGGTGAAAAAGGCAAATGGTATGCTGGCACTCATAGCAAGAGGATTCGAGTACAGGAGCAGGGAGGTACTATTGCAGTTGTGCAAGGCCTTGGTGAGACCACACCTGGAGTATTGTGTGCAGTTTTGGTCCCCTAATCTGAGGAAGGACATTCTTGCCATAGAGGGAGTACAAAGAAGGTTCACCAGATTGATTCCTGGGATGGCAGGACTTTCATATGATGAAAGACTGGATCGGCTAGGCTTATACTCTCTGGAATTTAGAAGATTGAGGGGGGATCTTATTGAAACATATAAAATTCTAAAGGGATTGGACAGGCTAGATGTAGGAAGATTGTTCCCGATGTTGGGGAAGTCCAGAACGAGGGGTCACAGTTTGCGGATAAAGGGGAAGCCTTTTAGGACCGAGATGAGGAAAAACTTCTTCACACAGAGAGTGGTGAATCTGTGGAATTCTCTGCCACAGGAAACAGTTGAGGCCAGTTCATTGGCTATATTTAAGAGGGAGTTAGATATGGCCCTTGTGGCTAAAGGGATCAGGGGGTATGGAGAGAAGGCAGGTACAGGGTTCTGAGTTGGATGATCAGCCATGATCGTACTGAATGGCGGTGCAGGCTCGAATGGCCTGCTCCTATTTTCTATGTTTCTACAAGATGCTGATTGTTCTGACTGTAACTTCATCTCCACATTCCAGTCTACTACTGGTTTATCAAATAATGGTCCATCTTTGCCTTAAAATGTTCAAAGACTGCTTCCAAGGCATCCAAGGAAGCTTCAGACTCCCTGCCACAGGAGATATGCAAAATGCCTGATCTCCGGCTAAATAAGCAATACTTCATTTCTAAAAACAGTGACACCTAATTCTTGATTCTCTTATAAAAGTAAACATCTACCTTGTACGGACCTCTCAGGGTTTTGTTTCAAGCAAGTCACCAGCCATTCTTCTAAACTCTGGCAGATACAAGTCCAGACTACCCAGCCATTCCTCATAAGATGGCCTACTCATTCCAGGTATCAGTCTAGGAAATCTTCACTGAACTCCTTTCGACTCATTAACAATCTTTCTTAAATTACCAGATCAAATGATCTCACTGCTGGGTACGTAACCACCCATTTCAAGAAGAACATGCAAACTCCACTCAGACTGCACCAAAGATCAGAAGTGAGCCTGGGTCACTTGAGCTGTGAGACAGCAGCTCTAATAGCTGTACCATCATGTTGCACAGACTCACAATACATTCCAGTGTATAAAATCTACAAACACTGAAGATCTTATCACTGTTTACATATTTTCCAGTCTTTTTGCAACCAAGATGTCAATGAAAGCAAATGATCATTTAAAGCTGAACAAACATGATGTGGTAGAGAACTCAGAATACAAACTATATTAAGTCTGATTCACTATGAATATAATAATAGTAAATTACTTTTCTACTTCAGCACGCTGAAACTGAAGTGGACAAATCTGACTTAAAGACAACCACTAGAAAGACTAACTTGTACTTGCGTAATAAAAATGTTCTGCTTAAATAAACATTTAAAATTCAATGTGTTGTAATACCCACCTTCACTTTGAAACTCTGACTGAGAGAGAAAAGGATAATGTACTTTAATCAATGCACTTTGAACCATTAACTGAACGTCTAAGACTATGATAAAGAAACTTTGCTGGTTCTCAATTTAGGTCAGGACACTAAGAATTATATTTTAGTATCTAAAATTTGATTTAATTTCAATATTGATCACTGTACTTCAGTGAAGCAATTGCAAACAAAATGGTTCATGTATATTGAGTAACATCAGCAAACAGAGATACTGAGTGTACAAATGATTGTGTCCGTAGAACAAACCAGCAGATGGAATGCATCCAGATACCTTTTTATAAAAGGCAGAGATGGTTTTCGATATAATAATAAGCTTGCATAACAAAATACTTAAACACAAGCCATTACTGCAAATGCTGGAAATCTTGAGCAACACACACAAAAATGCTGAAGGAACTGAGCAAGTCAGGTAGCACATACGGAGGGGGAATAAACAGTCAAAGTTTTGGGCTGAGGCCGTTCAGGTCCAAAATGTCAGCTGTTTATCCTCTTCCTAGACGCTGCTTCACCTGCTGAGTTTGTGTGTGTATTACAACAAACTTTTCTTCACTCCTGGCCACTTCACCTGTTTTCATCAGACCTTTCACATTTCACAGAACCTCAGCCCTGCTGTCTTTAAACAATATTCCATTCTTTCCGCAGATGCTGACTGACCTACAAAGTGCTTCCAGAGTTTTCTGCTTTAATTTCATATTTTCAGCATTTACAGTTTTTTTAATATATACAATCATCCTATTCTTTTACCCTAGCACAAACTATACTTCTCCCTTATATCCTTGCCAGTGGAAGGGACCATGCCAAAATGACAGCATCTTTTATAGATTCATTAAAATTTACAGTCTGAAATGAGGCCACTCACCTTGGTGGCGCTGCATTGCTGCACAGAATACTCTGTCTGTTCCCTACACACAGTGAAATATGGACTTTTTTTGTTATCACACATGATGATACTACATGTTTGTGAAAATTTTACCCTACAGGACCTGTAGTTTCACAAAATGATTCCACAATGTACAGAAATGTGCCCTTCTTCCTGCAGTGGTGTCACCAGCACTCCTCAGCTTCCCTCTCTCCAGGCATCACCACATAGGTCCCAATACCTTCTAGGATCAAAAGAAGCTACAGAAAGTTGTAAAATTAACCAGCTCCATAGTATCCAAGACACCTTCAAGGAGCGGGGCCTCAGAAAGGCAGTGTCCAGTACTAAGGACCCCCACCACCCAGGACAGGCCCTCTTCTCATTGTTACCGTCAGGAAGGAGGTACAGAAGCCTGAAGGCACACACTCAGTGATTCAGGAACAACTTCTTCCCCTCTAACATCCGATTTCTAAATGGACATTGAACCCATGAACACGACCTTACTTTTTTATTATTTCTGGTTTTGCACTATTTTTAATTTAAATATTTAATATACATACTTACTGTGATTCAGTTCTTTCTATATTTATAGTGTATTGTATTGCCCTGCTACCGTTTTACGATATATGCCGATGATATTAAACTTGATTCTGATTGCCACTACACAACGCACTGCAGGAATCACTTTTTTCTACCACTAGAATCCACACCTTGCTCTTGCTTTGGTATGATTTTAAACTGACTTGCAACTTTTGTTCCCTGTTCTGTAGAGGACTCTCCAGCTTTTCTCGCATTTCTGTCACCCTGCACTTTGCCGTCTAGATTGGAGTTAATGCACAGAAACCGCACCTCCCCCAACGATCAGTCACTACACATTGCCTGCAGCTACTGCGCATTACTAAACCCCCCTCCTGCCCCAGAATCACTGCATAGTACGCTGCATGTTTTCTTTCCATTAAAGTCACCGAGCAGGACCCTGCTCCTATCCCCAGATGACTGTCACTGTGTATCTTCCCCAACACTGGCGTCACTGAATGGATCTTTGTAGCTTTTCCATGCAATACTGCAGCGCCCTACAATTTGATTCCTAAGTTCCTGTCATTGCACGGGGACCTGCACCATTCTCCCGCACTGGTGTCACCGCAAGAAACCCAACACCTTTCCTCTTCATTGATGACCAACATCTAGTTACTGCACGACGAAGATTGCGCGGTCAAAGCACCAAGAGGAGACAGTAAATTCAATATTCCTACACTGGTCGTAAGAGTGAACAACGACTCCCGTCACCTTACGTGAAGCTTGACACAACCGACTTCTTTCGGCCGCAGCGCCAGCGCAGGAATTACCCCGTCCGACCAGTGGCCACTGGGCAACACACCTCCGCGCATGCGCCCATCGCGCCAGCGTATTCGGCGTCCGCCGGCTGCGTGCGTCATCGCGCACTCGGCATGAGCCCTCCCCCACCCGTGCGGCGGCGCTTACGCCGACCTGACTTTGCGCGCTGCTTCCGGCGATGGGAGAGAGGTTTTGCGTTGTTCGCGCCACTTATAAGGACATCGACCTATGATTCCTGTCAAAGAAGTTGTCTTGAAAGGTGCTTACTTTGTCAAGGTGTACACAAAAAGCACCCACAAACGAGAACACGCTGATGAACAAGTAATCTGGAGCAGTAGTGTTGATTGAGGAATTAATACTACAAGCCCTAAAGAAACTAGATGTGAATGGGGTTGTTTCTATAAGTAATGGAGTCTAAGGTTTGAGGGAATGGCCTTTTAGGACAGAGACAACGAGTAATTTCTTTAGCCAGACAAGTGAATCTGTGGAATTCATTGCCACGGATGACTGTGGAAGGTAAGTCCCTTAAAAACAGTTGAGAGATTTATTCAGGTGGAAGGTGCTGAATCTGAATTCGTTGCTGTGAAGGCCAAGTCCAGGTATACTTAAGGTAAAATGGATAGGTTAAAACACTGAACTTTGAACAGTACAACACAAAGACAGGCCCTTCAGCCTATGTTGTTGTGCCCAATTAATTAAATTAGTAACTGACGCCCAACTAAATTAATTCCATCTTTTTACTCACTGTCTATATACTTCTATTCCCTGCATATTCATGTGCCTATTTAATAGCCTCCTGAATGCTTCAGTTGTAATTTTCTCCATTACACTCCACACACCACCCTCCATTATTTTTGGCATGCCCTTTAGTATAAGACATTGCAACCCTGGGAAAAGGTTACCAGCTGACTGTCTATGCCTTTCATAATCTAATAGACCACTATCAGATTTCCCTCAGTCTGCTGCTCCAGAGAAGACAAGCAACACACATCAAAGTTGCTGGTGAACACAGCAGGCCAGGCAGCATCTCTAGGAAGAGGTACAGTCGACGTTTCAGGCCAAGACCCTTCGTCAGGACTAACTGAAGGAAGATCTAGTAAGAGATTTAAAAGATTTAAAGGGTTTCGGCCTGAAACGTCGACTGTACCTCTTCCTAGAGATGCTGCCTGGCCTGCTGCGTTCACCAGCAACTTTGATGTGTGTGCTTGAATTTCCAGCATCTGCAGAATTCCTCGTGTTTGCCAAAGAAAACAAGCCAGGTTTACCCAACCTCTTGCAGCATCTACCTCCTGAATCTCTTCTGTACTCTCACCAAAGCCCCAGCATCCTTCCTATGATGGGGTGTCAGAATTAATACAATACCCCACATGTGGCCTAACTAAAGTTTTACAAATCTGCAACGTAATTTTCCGGCTCTTGAGCTTAAATTTCGACTGATGAAGGCATGAAGTTATATGCCTTCTTTAGGTAGGATTTGTCATGGAACCAATAGGAAGGGAGGTCTGGTTACGCTTGCCAACCCTCACTGAGTGTGACTGTATTCCCAGCAGCAGAGATGGAATCCCAACTCCTGGAGCTGTACATGGTCATTCATATCTTAAGGCCATAGCTGACTTGACTCTTCTGCTAAGATTATCTGGTCGCCAGGCAGAGACACTGTCCCTGCACATAAGGTACGTGAACGGCGCAGTGGTCGGCCTAGTGTACCTTATGCCCAACAACGACCTAGGCTGTGTCATTGTGCGTGAAGCCCGTCTCAAGAGAACTCATCAACCCACTGTCAAGACTAAAGCCTGGCAGAATGGACATCTGAGTCATTTCAGACCCTGTAAGAGCAGAACCTGTATGAAAGAGAAGATTGTGAATAAGCAAACGAAGTGCCCTGACATACCTACCTCTGCTTGACGAGATTCAGGGGAGCTCGTCTTTTGTCACTCAGAAAAACTGGCACCTTCCACCGAGGATCAGGTCTTCCTTCAAATCACGAACAAAGAGTAGCCAAAGACAGTCTTTGCACATTTGTAAACGACCTCTCACTTTGGAGCAACTGAACCAAGCAAAGGTTAGAATCCTTGATGTTCAAAGACAGGTGTGTGCAGAGGAAGTACAGTGCAGCACAAAGCAGGAACCTCTCCCAGTCCAAAGTTACCTTAGCGAACTCCGTCCCCTTCTCAACTCTGAGGGACTATAGCGAGTCGGAGGCCATATTAAGAGGGCACAACTCACTTCCGAGGTACCTCACCCGATCGTCATTCTGGGTGAGCACTGTGTAACCCTTCTGCTCATTAGACTTTAACCTCGAGCAAGTATGTCATCAATAGACAATAGATGCAGGAGTAGGCCATTTGGCCCTTCGAGCCAGCACCGCCATTCACTGTGATCATGGCTGATCATCCACTATCAGTATCCGGTTCCTGCCTTATCCCCATAACCTTTGATTCCGCTATCTTTAAGAGCTCTATCCATCTCTTTCTTGAAAACATCCAGAGACTTGGCCTCCACTGCCTTCTGGGGCAGAGCATTCCACATATCCACCACTCTCTGGGTGAAAAAGATTTTCCTCAACTCCATTCTAAATGGTCTACCCCTTATTCTTAAACTGTGGCCTCTGGTTCTGGACTCACCCATCAGCGGGAACATGCTTCCTGCCTCCAGCGTGTCCAATCCCTTAATAATCTTATATGTTTCAATCAGATCCCCTCTCATCCTTCTAAATTCCAGTGTATACAAGCCCAGTTGCTCCAATCTTTCAACATATCACAGTCCCGCCATCCCGAGAATTAACCTCGTGAACCTACGCTGCATTCCCTCAAATGAATGTCCTTCCTCAAATTTGGAGACCAAAACTGCACACAATACTCCAGGTGTGGTCTCACCAGGGCCCTGTACAGATGCAGAAGGACCTCTTTGCTCCTATACTCAATTCCCCTTGTTATGAAGGCCAGCATGCCATTAGCTTTCTTAGGACAACATTTTCAAAGCGAACAGCTAAAGACTGCAGTAAAACTGCTTTCAAGACCAGTTTCTGAGACTGTTCTTCTTTTGCCAAAGACTTAACTAAATGATCATTTGGATGTAACCCACTAGGCTTGCCACTCACGTTCGTCTAGGGGATTGAGCTTTTGGCCCCGCCTAATAGGGTATTCAAGTTTGGGTGGTTGCTGTGTAATGTATTCCAGTCACAAACCCACAATGCAAATTATCGAACAGTACACCGTATACAATCAAATGATAAACTTTATGAATCTTAATTCGAATATAGGGTTAGTATGAAAATAAACAAAAAAAAAAATAAAAGGGCCCACAGTTAAAGTCTCAAAATACATTGGAGCTCATGCAGCAGGTATTCTTCCACGAACAACCTCAGCTGAAACATCTCGGACCCTCAGATTCCAGTAAATGCCATCCGGTGGTCTACCAGCGCTCTCCACACGCATCCTTCCTCTTCGGTCTCCTCGACCGAAAAACCCCAGTTCCCAGACACACAAGAAAGAATAACGTTTCTCCCATTGGATAGTCCTGAATACCCTAGTCCCGTTATCTCTAGTCATAACCCAAACATCGCAGCTACAGAGAAACCATTACCTCAGCAGTTAACATTACGGAGAAGCCATTACATTAGCAGTTAACATTACAGAGAAGCCATTACATTCTCCCCTCACCGAATTTAGTCATGCCCTCATGACGTTGAGATAATTCACCAAACCTTCCTGCAAAACACAAAGCCCAAACCAGGTGCAGAAATCAGTGACATAGCTCCCCAAAACAGTAGAGGTCACGTCGAATTAACAATTCCTCCTGGGTACGATTATCCACCCCACTCAACAAGCACGCATTAATTACTGATAATCCCTCGGATGCACACCAACGTTCAACCCCAGTAGCATCCATATCAGCACTAATTTAAACAGGGCGATCACACAGCATCCAACGGAATCAAATCCAGGACGTAGCCCTCACAAATGTAACCCACCAGGCTTGCCGCTCACATTCGTCTAGGGGAATCAGCTTTTGGCCCCGTCAAACAGTATTCAAGTTTGGGTGGATGCTGTGTAACGTATTCCCATCACAAACCCACAATGCAAATTATCAGACAGTACACCGTATACAATCAAATGATAAACTTTATGAATCTTAATTCGAATATAGGGTTAGTATGAAAATAAACAAACAAAAATAAAAGGGCCCACAGTTAAAGTCTCAAAATATGTTGGAGCTCACGCTGCAGGTATTCCTCCACGAACAACTCAGCCGAAACGTTGCCGGTCCTCGGACCCTCAGATTCCAGTATATGCTGTTCTGTGGTCTACCAGCGCTCTGCACACACGTCCTTACTCTTCGCTCTCCTTGACCGAAAAACCCCGGTTCCCAGTGTCATGTGTGAAGCCAAGCAGAGCTACAGAACGGATGATGCTAATGAGAGAGATGATGAGAGACAATGGAGAACCGTTCAAAATGCTAATAAGAGAGAAGAGAGAGATTAACAAGAAAGAGACACGTAATTCAGATGTTGGCGTCTGCCACAGACAGTTTGCTTTGAATCTGAACTGTTTGAAGTTTGATGGACAGGTGATACCCCATCGGGGGGATAAAAATAGCAGGTTTGCTAAGGCACAGGACACACGCCACGAGACCCTGGAAAGAGCAGTGTGCCCCACAAGTTGGTGGGAGTTTGGAGGACTAGTTCACGGGAGTTGGTCAGAGGCTCACAGGGTGTAAAGGTACGATCGGCGGGAACCTGATGTGTGTCCGGCCTTGCCTGGGTGCCAGGTTCACCATGGAAGAACGATCACATCCGGAACGGGGGGGTCACAGTTGGTGACCACAGCTGGATCAGAAGGCATTGAAAGGTTTGCCTGAAACCAACTGCATCTCTCACTCTCTCACTCTCTCCAACGGTACAACAACAGCGATTACTTCGAACTGCACTAGACTGAACTGAACTGTGCTTCACCTTAAGACTGATCATTTTACCCCTAGACTGCGGTAGAGCTAGGTTGATTCCTATTACTCTATTTCTGTGTATATGTGTATACTATCATTGCTAACCTGTTACATTTATATCCTTGCGGTTAGTGTACTGTATTACTTATTTCTTTAATAAAACTTTATTAGTTCCTAGTAATCACAGACTCCAACAATTGTTCCATTTCTGCTGGTTTGACAACCCGGTTACAGGGTGCTTAACATAAGTGGGGATCTCGTCCCATGATTTTGAACGCCAAAGTTGGGACTGGTTAAATTGATTGGGTTAAATTCCCAAAAAAAAAGGGCAAACAGCAGAAATAGAGATTGAGGAATTTCTAAAGGCGCCAACTGGAGGCATTAGAGGATGCCAAGAAATCAGAATTGGCGACTGCTGCAGAACAGTTGAATCTTTTTAAGGGGAAGCAGACAATGAGGAGAGCGGAGATGCACAGAGCCATCGTTGAGCATTATGTATCTAAAGATGTGTTTCCCCACGGGGAGCTGGAGGTGGTGTCTATGGGCAAACCTGGTGGGGAGGTGGTGCAGCTGCAGATGGAAAAATTAAGGCTCGAGCATGAGTTCCAAGTAAAGCAGCTAGAATGAGAAGAGAGAGAGAAGCAGTTAGAACAGGAAGAGAGAGTAAGGCAGCTAGAACGGGAAGAGAGAGCAAATCAGCTAAAGCGAGAAGAGAGAGAAAGGCAGCTAGAACAGGAAGAGAGAGAGAAGCAGAAGGAAAGGGAGTTTGATCTGGAGAAGTTAAGGATAGCGCTCGAGAGGGTCCAAATGCCGGACCAAGGTGGAGGGTTCAGGGCGACCCAGGAGGTTAGGTTGGTTCCATTTGAGGAGGCCGATGCTGGTCGGTACTTTCTACGTTTCGAAAAAGTCACTGCAAGTCAGGACTGGCCGAGGGATAAGTGGGCTGTTTTACTTCAGAGCGTGCTTAAGGGAAGGCTCAGCAAGCTTACTCAGTGTTGTCAGCAGAAGATGCCCAGAGGTATGATGTGGTGAAAGAAACTATACTTAGGATTTATGAGTTGGTCTCGGAGGCATACCGGCAAAGGTTCCAGAATGTGAGGAAGCAGTATTTAGAGTTTGCCCGTGAGATGCAGATGTATTGTGAGCGTTGGTGCGCCTCGAAAGGGGTCACTGGGGATTATGACAAACTGCTACAGCTAATACTGATTGAGCAATTTAAGGGTTGTGTCCCTGAAGGTATGAGGCCCTATCTAGATGAGAAAGAGGCAAAAACCTTAGCCGCAACTGCTAAGTTAGCGGATGAGTATGCGTTAACACACAAAGCAAAGTTTACCCCGAGTAAGAGCTACCAGAAGGGTAGTCGAGACGGCAGAGAAAGTCCACCGGCAAAGCAGAAAGTAAGCCGGGGACTAGTGAGGAGGATAAGGAAGACGGGAAGCAGTTTGGTAGGGAGTCTCCTGGGGTCGTATGCTATAATTGTGGGAAAGCCAGTCACATTGCGTCCAGGTGCTTTGCCTCAAAGGAGACGGGGAAACAAAAAACGACGACTCCGACTGGCTGTATTGAGCCGGCAAACAAACCGCTAGGGGAGAAGAGGTCTGATAGAGTTCAGGAAGGGCACAAGAAGTTTACTTCGGCCGGATTGGTGTCGATGAAGGGGGGGGGGGGTCAACCCCAGTTCCAGTACGGATCTGGAGAGACACTGGGGCTTGTCAATCATTGATCTTGAGGAGGGTGTTAGAATTTAGTTCAGAGACCGAGACTGGGGAGGTCAGTGTGATAAAAGGCATTGGGAAAGGGACAGAAGCAGTACCCTTGCACCATATACATCTGAAAAGTGACTTGGTCTCCAGACTGGTCACGATAGGGGTGAGGCCCGAATTACCAATGGAAGACATGGAGGTCTTACTTGGTAACGACTTTGCAGGTGGAGATGTGTACCCAGCAGTAAAGCTGACGAGCAAGTCTGCCAGGACTGAGGACCTGCCCATGGACTCACAGGTTTATCCCGTTTGCGCAGTAACTCAACGCATGTCGAGAAAGGCTGCTGAGGCGAATGTGGATTTAGCTGAGACGTTTTTACCAGCCTTGTACCAGGAGGGGTTAGAAAGTGAGAAGAAGGAGCATAGTGGAGCGGAAGGAAGTGAGGGAGTACTGATGAGGAAGTGGAGACCAAGTACCGTGCCCGCAGATGAGGAGTGGGGGGTGGCACACCAGGTGGTAGTGCCAAAAATTTATAGGGATGAGATTTTTAACCTGGCCCACAAGATATCCCTTGGTGGCATTTTGGGGTGAGGAAAACAGTCAATAGAATTATGAAAGAGTTTTACTGGCCAAACATGAGGAAGGATATTATTGAATATTGTAGACAGTGTCATACCTGTCAGGTGGTAGGTAAGCCGAACCAGGTCCTGCCTAAAGCACCCCTTCGACCGATACCTGCTTTCAGGGAAACTTTTTCCCGAATAATTGTGGATTTTGTCGGTCCCCTGCCCAGAACTGCGAGGGGGCAAGAGTATGTGATGACTATGATGTGCGCCGCCACCAGGTTTCCGGAGGCTGTGCCCCTGGCAAGCGTCAAGGCTCCCGCAGTGGTAAAGGCACTTGTGAAATTTTTCACTACGGTGGGGTTGCCAAGGGAAATTCAGTCAGATCAGGGGAGTGTCTTCACATCTCACACATTCCGACAGATGTTGGATGAGATGGGAGCGAAGCAGATTTTGGCCTCCGCGTACCACCCGAAGTCTCGAGGGGCGTTGGAAAGGTTCCACGCAACGTTAAAGACCATGATTAAAACTTATTGTCAAGAGAACGCTAGAGACTGGGATGATGCTTTGCCTCTCTTGTTATTTGCCATAAGGGACACGGTTCAGGAGTCATTGGGGTTCAGCCCATTCGAGCTTGTCTTCGGTCATAGGCCCAGAGGACCTCCGAACTTACTGAAAGAGCAATGGTCCAGCCCGACAGTACAAGTCAATGTGATCGATTATGTTTTAAAACTTCGTGAGAGGCTTAAAAGGATCTGTAACCTTGCCAAAGAAAATCTACAAAACTCCCAAACAAAAATGAAGCAGTGGTATGATAGACGAGCCCGCGAACAAGTGTTTCAAGTAGGCGATAGGGTCTTAGTTCTGTTTCCAGTGGTAACCAACCCCCTCCAGGCGAGATTCCACGGTCCATACAAAATGATTAAAAAGATAGACTCTTTGAATTATGTTATTGATACGCCGGACAGACGCAAGCCGACACAATTAGTGCATATTAATATGTTAAAAGCTTACCATGATAAGAAAGCAGATCTAGTCGGTGTTATCACAAAAATAAATGAGGCTGGGGTGCCAAATGATAAGGGGAAAACCCATCTTGAAAAGATAAATATGGCGCTGACCAAATTGGAGAACTCTATTGTTTTGGCCAACTTTGCTGATAAGGTCTCTCACTTAACCCCTGAACAGAGCGAGCCGCTGATAAAGCTAATTAACCGGCATGCAGATGTATGTCCGGATGTCCCAAGGCAATGCTAGGGGACGGTACATGATGTTATTGTTACATCAGATCAGCCTATTACGCAACACCCCTATAGGATGAACTTGGAGAAGGGCAAGCTAGTGGAGAAAGAAATTGAACACATGCTAGCCATAGGTATTATTAGGCCATCCAAATCGGAATGGGCCTCTCCCGTGTGGTTGTCCCGAAACCCGATGGGAGCATACGATTCTGTATAGATTACAGAAAGGTGAACGCCATCACAAAAACTGATGCTTACCCCATCCCAAGGGTAGACGATTGCATCGATAAAGTGGGGAGAGCTAAGTACATTACAAAGATCAATTTGCTGAAAGGGTACTGGTGTGTTCCTTTAACCAACCGGGCTAGAGAAATCTCAGCATTTGTCACTCCATCCAGGTTATATGAGTATAATGTTTTACCTTTTGGCATGAAGAACGCCCCAGGGACCTTCCAAAGGATGATTAATTCAGTGATAAAAGGGTTAAAGAACGCAGAAGCGTATATTGACGATTTGGTGGTCTGGATTGACACATGGGAGGAGCACATTGTGGCAGTAGAGGAACTGTTTAAGCGGCTGTCTGAAGCCAACCTGACAGTGAACCTCGCGAGAAGTGAGTTCAGCCACGCTAAGGTCACATATTTGGGGTATGTGGTACGACAGGGGCAGCCGGCACCGATGCAGGCTAAGGTGCAGGCTATCTCTGAAGTTCCCATCCCGACGGACAAGAGGGCCCTGAGAAGGTTTTTGGGGATGGTGGGGTACTATCGGAAGTTTTGCAAAAACTTTGCAGATATTACCCTCCCTCTTACTAAGCTGTTGCCGAAGAATGAGAAGTTTGTGTGGAACGACCTTTGTCAACAAGCCTTCGAGAGTCTGAAGGCGATTCTGTGTCACCACCCTGTATTGAATGCACCTGACTTTTCAAAACCCTTCTCCCTAGCAACAGATGCTAGTGACGAAGTGGCAGGAGCGGTGCTGTTGCAGACAGACAAGGAGGAAATTGAACACCCGGTGGCTTATTTTTCTAAGAAGTTTAATGTCCATCAGAGAAATTATTCCACTGTGGTGAAGGAATTACTGGCAATCATTCTGGCATTACAACATTTTGAGGTTTATATTTGTCTGGCACGGAAACCACTGATAGTTTACACTGATCACAATCCATTGGTGTTTTTGGCCACAATGAAGGATAAAAACAAACGCTTGTTAAGTTGGAGCCTGGTATTTCAGGAATTCGATATAAAGATAAAACATATAAAAGGAACCGACAATGTGACTGCTGATTGTCTGTCCAGGTGTTAAAACTTAAAGTTCTCTGTATTAGCCGAATTGCTGATGACTACCTGTATATTAGTGTGTATTTTATAATGTGCATTCATGCCCGTAATTTTTACCCCTGGTAAAAATTCTTTTAAGGGTGGAGATGTCATGTGTGAAGCCAAGCAGAGCTGCAGAACGGTTGATGCTAATGAGAGAGATGACGAGACAATGGAGAACCATTCAAAATGCTATTAAGAGAGAAGAGAGAGATTAACGAGAAAGAGACACATAATTCATATGTTGGCGTCTGCCACAGACAGTTTGCTTTGAACCTGAATTGTTTGAAGTTTGATAGACAGGTGATACCCCATCAGGGGGATAAAAATAGCGCGACACACGCCACGAGACCCTGGAAAGAGCAGTGTGCCCCACAAGTTGGTGGGAGTTTGGAGGACCGGTTCGCGGGAATCAGTCAGAGGCTCACAGGGTGTAAAGGTACGATCGGTGGGAACCTGGTGTGTGTCCGCCCTTCCCTGGGTGCCGGGTTCACCACAGAAGAACAATCGCATCCGGAACGGAGGGGTCACAGTCGGTGACCACAGCTGGATCAGAAAGCATCGAAAGGTTTGCCTGAAACCAACTACATCTCTCACTCTTTCTCTCTCTCTCTCCCCAACGGTACGACAACAGCGATTACTTCGAACTGCACTAGACTGAACTGAACTCTGCTTCACCTTAAGACTGATCATTTTACCCCGAGACTGCGATAGAGCTTGGTTGATTCCTATTACCCTATTTCTGTGTATATATGTATACTATCATTGCTAACCTGTTACATTTATATCCTTGCGATTAGTGCACTGTATTACTTATTTCCTTAATAAAACTTTATTAGTTCCTAGTAATCACAGACTCCAACGAGTGTTCCATTTCTGCTGGTTTGACAACCCAGTTACGGGGTACGTAACACCAGACACGCAAAAAAGAATAACATTTCTCCCATTGGATAGCGCTGAATACCATAGTCCCGATATCTCTAGTCATAACCCAAACATCGCAGCTACAGAAAAACCATTACCTCAGCAGTTAACATTACAGAGAAGCCATTACATTAGCAGTTAACATTACAGAGAAGCCATGACATGGACTTTTAGTTTCAGCAGTTTGGCATCATGGATGTCAGATGGGAAGTGTTTTGCCTCTAGAGGTGCTGTTCATTTTGTACAAACATCACCTTCTGTTTGGAATCTGTTTTTACATCATTTCCTGCATTGGTTAATTTGACTCGACTTGGAGCAAACACAATAGAAAGATATCCATCTCCATCCACTATTTATTTGTCCTTGAAACAGCTTTCTTAATATTGGTAAACATTTAGTAGATGTATCTTAAAGGAAGTATTATGTTTATTGTTCAATGCTATTAAGCTGTCATTGCGCCACAAGTTCACTCTAGCCCACGGCTTAACTATAGAGCGTTGCATGTGTGTGTTACCTTGTTTAACACTGGTCATGAGAATAATCCATAATATTCATATATTTAGGCAAGCAGTGATTCTGTATTGAATCTAATATATGCTTTACTTAACTTTCTTCAGTTTCACGAAGTTTTCTTGTTAAAAACCCTGAGAAAAGTTCAGGCTTGGATAAGTTTTGAGAAGGTTTTTAACTCCTTACGTAGCTTTGTACACAATGCACTGCAAAGGCAGTGGATTTCTCCCTTTGACGAGTCCTCAAGTGGCTGTGGAGGCCAGTCGGGGATCCACATATTCTGCTGCAGTGTGTGCAAAGGTAAGTGGTGGCAGTGGTTAGTGGCTGGGTCTTTTGTTTATTCAATCTCTCCTTTTGCAGCTGCTACTTTTCTTTGCAGCACAGGGATGTCACTCCCAAGTAGCGCAGCTCCCTCCTGAATAGCTTTCCTTCACGTGTATATATTCAGTGCAATGTCTTAAAAAATTTTAGATGTAATGTTCAATTTCTTCAGGCTGATTTTGGTGTTGTCTTTGCCCACCAGGGGCTCGCTGACCTTCCTTCAACTGAGAGTGAAGGATCTGAGGAGATGTGAGTCAGGTATCCGAATGACATGACCTATCCATCGGAGTTGGGGTTGCTTTATTGTCGTGGAGATGCTGTTCATGTTGGCCTCCTCCAGAGGGTACTGTCCTCTCAAAGTCTGATCACATTTGATCTCTCAAAGTGCAGCTCTTCACATTTGGCCAGGTTAAATTCCATCTGCCATTCCTCTGTTCATATCTGCGACTGATCCACAACCGATGGACTCACTTTCAAGGACTCTGCATTTCATGTATTATTTATTTTGTATTATTATTTACTTTTTTCTGTAATTGCACAGTTTGTCTTCATTTGCACATGGTTGTTTGTCAGTCTTTGTGTGTAGCTTTTCATTGATTTTACTGTATTCTGTTCTGGAACATGAGAGATTTTGCAGATGCTGGAAATGCACAGCAACACACAGAAAATGCTGGACAAACTCAGAAGTTCAGACAATATCTGTGGAAATGAATAAACAGTCGACGTTTCAGGCCAAGACCCTTCCTCAGGACTCATCTGTTCTTGGAGCTCTGTTCTTTGTGATTTTTATAACTGGCAGATGAGAAAGAGGAAGGGTGCGTTAGTTTGCAGATGAGGTTGTCGTAGTTACAAAGGCAAGTTAACAGGATGCTGAGCTGAGCTAAGAAGTGGTATACGGAGTTCATTCCAAAATGTGTGAAGTGGTTCACTTTGGAAGGTCAAACTCGAAGGGGTTAACGTCAGGATTCTTAGCAGTGTGTCGAAACAGGGAACTTGGGGTTCATGTCCATCGATCCTTCAAAGTTTCTGCACAAGTTGACAGGGTTATTAAGAAAACATATGTTGGCCTTCATTTGTCAGGGGATTGGGGTTGAAGAACAGTGAGGCAATGTTGCAGTTTTTAAAACTCCGATTAGTCCACACTTGGAATATTGTGTTCAGTTCTGGTCATCTCATTATGGAAAGGATGTGGAAGCTTTGGAGAAGGTGCAGAGAAGATTTACCAGGATGCTGCCCGGATTAGAGAACATGTCTTATGAGGAAAGGTTGATTGAATTCGGGCTTTTATCTTTGGAGTGAAGAGGATGATAGGAGACTTAATAGAGGTGTACAAAATGCTAAGAGGCATCGATAGAGTGGATAGCCAGAAATGGCTAATATGAGAAGGCATAATTTTAGAGAGACTGGAGGAAAGTATAGGGTGGATGTCAGAGGTAGGTTTCTTTTTTACACAGAGAGCAGTAGGTGCGTGGAACACACTGCCAAGCATGGTTGCAGAAGCAGCTATATTAATGACATTGAAGGGACCCTTGATAGGCAGATTGCGCAACTCTCCCTCACTTAAATCCAAATCACGTGCTAGTCTCGACACCATCATTATGGTCTCGAGGTCCTCATCGACGTCAACAATGGACGAACGACAACAACAACATTGAGGTAGTGCAAAAGGTTGGGGGGGGGGTAGCAATGCAGAACATAGCATGTGTCTGTCTTTTCATTGACTATGTTCAGCCGTCTTTGTTCCAAATTGTCTCTGGTACCACACCCCAACTCTTCCATAACATTGTTACTGCTTCTAACATATTTGTGGAATTCGTCAGTTTTATTACTTTGCTACTAACTTGCAGCCTGCTCTCACATTTTTTGACAGTTCTCTCTCTTTTCCAGAACTCTGTCTCAAATTCAGGAGACAATCTATCCACTGACATTTGACTGTAAACCGACTGACTCCCACAGCTGCCTAGAATATACCTCTTCCCACACTGTCTCTTGTAAAGGTGCCATCACTTTCTCCCAGTTTTTTGGTTTCTCTCATGCATCTGCTCTCAAGATGAGATCTTCCATTCCATGATCTGCAATGTCCTACTTTTTCAGGAAACATGGCTTCCCTTCCACACTGGTTGATGGAGACTCTCACTGTTTCTCAGTCTTTTGCATTCATCAATCATCCCACCCCGCCACCAATTCCCTAGTGTACACCTTTCTGTCTTCTACGGGGACCAGTCTCTCCATAAATCCCTGGTGCAATTATCCCTCCTTATCCGCACCCCTCCCCAACACCTGGCACTTTCCCCTACAGCTTCTGAAGGTGTAAAATTTGTTCTTACACCACCACCCTCATCACCATCCAGGCACCTAAAGAGTCCTTTTAAGTGGGACAAGGATTCACATGCACCTCCTCCAAACTTGTCTACTGTGGCCTCATATACACTGGTGAGACAAAACACAGATTAACCAATCAGTTTGCAGAGCATGTGCAATCTGTCCACAATAGCCATCCCAAGCTCCTAGTTACATGCAATTTCAACTCCCTTCCCACTCACATACCAACCTCTCCATCCTTCTCTACTGTCACGATCAGGCCCAACACAATCAAGAAAAATTAACTCTCTTATTATATACCTGCTCAACTCCCCTACCTGGTATAACCTGCCTGCCAGACCACTACTCAATCCACCAATCACTTCAGACTCCTTTCTCACCACTCTTCTCTTAATTCTCAGCCATCTTGCCTCTCCATGCTCACATCTGTAGACAGAGGCACAAAAGGGTAGTTACTTGAGATGTTGAGGGCTGCAATAATCACATAAGAGATGTAGGGTTTCACCCAAACAGATCAAAATTCCCTTTCCTCCACAGAAGTTACAGAACCTGGGCCTCTGTAACTCCCTCTGCAATTGGATCCACGAATTCCTAACTGGAAGACCACAATCTGTGCAGATTGATGACAATATCTCCTCAGTGACGATCAACACTGGTGCACCTCAGGAGTGTGTGCTTAGCCCACTGCTCTACTCTCTGTATACAGATAACTGTGTGGGCTCGGCATAGCTTAAATACCATCTATAAATTTACTAATGATACAACCATTGTTGGTAGAATCTCAGATGGAGATGAGAGGGAGTACAGGAGTGAGATATGCCAACTAGTGGAGTGGTGTCGCAGCAACAATCTGGCACTCAACATCAGTAAGATGAAAGAGCTGATTGTGGACTTCAGGAAGGGTAAGACGAAGGAACACATACCAATCCTCATAAAGGGATCGGAAGTGGAGAGAGTGAGTGGTTTCAACTTCCTAGGTGTCAAGATCTCTGCGGACCTAACCTGGTCCCAACATATCGATGCAGCTACAAAGAAGGCAAGACAGCCTCTATAGTTCATTAGGAGTTTGAAGAGATTTGCTACGTCAACAAAAACACTCGAACACTTATATAGATGTACCATGGAGAGCATTCTGACAGGCTGCATCACTGTCTAATATGGAGGGGCTACTGCACAGGACTGAAAGAAGCTGCAGAGGGTTGTAAATTTAGTCAGCTCCATCTCGGGTACTAGGCTACAAAGTACCCAGGACGTCTTCAAGGAGCGGTGTCTCAGAAAGGCAGCACCCATTATTAAGGACCCCCAGCACTCAGGGCATGCCCTTTTCTTACTGTTACCATCAGGTAGGAGGTACAGAAGCCTGAAGGCACACACTCAGCAATTCAGGAACAGCTTCTTCCCCTCCGCCATCCAACTCCGAAATGGGCATTGGTCCTGTGAACACTACCTCACTTTTTAAATATATATTATTTCTGTTTTTGCACTATTTTTAATCTATTCATTATACATGTACTATAATTAATTTACTTATTTATTATTTATTCTTCTATATTAAGTATTGCATTGAACTGCTGCTGCTAAGTTAACAAATTTCACAACACATGCCGATGATAATAAATGTGATTCGGATTCTGATTCAGAGTCGCTGTTTGACCCACTGAGTTCTTCCATCAGATTGTTTGTGCTCCAGCTTCTGGTATCTGCACTGTGTCGTGTCTTCAACACCTCATAGTCTGCCTGGGTAATCTACAACCTAAAATATAAACACTGAGTTTTTTTTTATTTCAGATAACCCTGACCTACTGTGTTCCCTTTGATCTTTCCTTTCAAACCACTCTGACCCTTCCACTTTTGTCCCTCGTCCCCCCACTTCAGACTTACATTACCCATTTTCACCCCCCTTCTGGTTCCATCCTCCTGCTAACCACATATTTTAACCACTACATTCCCTCCTCTATCTGGTTACCACTATCCCACTTTGCTCCCTTATTGGTTCCCATTATCTCCTTCCTTCCTTATCAGATTCCACCACACCTGGGCTTTGTGTTCCTGCTTATCACCCTCCCCTCTTCCCACATGGCTCCATCTTCCTTTTTTGTCTTCATCCATCTGTTGCTCACCTGCCTATCAACCTTCATTCCCCCTCTCCATCTATCTGTCGTCTTTCAGCTGTCCTCAGTTCACCCATCCATGAAACAAGTTCCTCTCTCAACCTCTTTCCCTTTCCTCTTCATGCCAGCTACCTTCCTTCTCCAATTTCAGTCCTGATGCATGGTTTTGGCCCAAAACATTAATAGTTCCTTCCCCTGCCCCTGCAAATGCTGCTTAACCTGCTAAGTTTCTCCAGCAATTTGTTTTTTTTTTTAACTCCAAAGCATGATTTCTTCATGCAGCCAAGACTGGAATGAATAATGATCTTAATTGTCTGTTGTAACTTTATGCGTCAGTAATGGTGCTATGATTGCCTTGGCCACAGTCCAGCCTGCTGAATCATAGGCTAATGGGATGCTCTGCCCTTCTGATGATATCCAATTCAGCATTTCACTGATCTAAATAAAGTCCAGACGATATGGGCTAATAATGTGGCTCATTGATTACTTGAGAAATGATCATGTTCCTCTGAGCTAAATATTTATAGATATTTATAGTACAGTATATGTGCTTTGGCTACAGTGTGCTTAGTACAAAAACACCTGATTTTTTTGGTTTATAGAAGGAATGAACTGAAGTGCACTATTCAAAACTTTCATTGGTAAATATGGCCAGGCAGATTGCCCCATACATCCTTACGTTAATTATATTAAGTATAGGGATAGAAGTTTGTTACAGGCTGTATCATGTTGTGTAAGCACAAAAATAGTTGCACATTCCACCAATTTAGGGATGTCCAGCACAAGGTACTGAGACCTCCTCCTAAGTTCATGAGGTCCATCCCTCAAACAGCATAAAGTAAGAGTGGGCTTTTTGGATGTGCTTTAGGATTTTATTATGAAGCTGGTTCTACATGGCCTCGTTTAATTTTCAAAGGAGATCTTTAAAAATAGGAAGGGTTTGATACAGTAGATAGGGTTAAGAAGCGTCCTAACAGCAAAAGGCAGTCAGTAATACATCTAATGGGGAGTATGGGAGAGGGTAGATAACAGAACTCATTCTGAACAGGAAGTGTCATTTATTTCTATACAACTAGCCTAGGTAACATGTTAGGGGCCTGCCTGGTGTTTATACATAACCAGAAGCCTAGGGTTCTACTAAAGTAGCTAAAAGTGGTGGATCCATTTGAGTGAATAGGCAAAAGAGGGGTCATTGTCAGGGAGAGATCCCGGTTTGCAGTTGGGGGTGGATTTAGTTGATATGGTGGTGAAGTAATGTATGACAGACTGAATATTACTGAACTCCTGGTTCTAAACTGAATACTCCAGGATTCCTGGTTGGATGTTTAATATTCAATGTCTTGTTTGGTCGCCTTTTGCCATTTGCGCAATTTGTTATTTTTTCTCTCGTGTCAGTTTTCTTCACCAGATTTCCTGGTGTTTCTTTGTTTCAGGACTGCCTGTGGGAGGATGAATTTCAGAATTGTGTTCTGTGTACATACTTTGATAATATCTCTGACATTAAGAGGTCATGTTTGAGGTATCTGATCATGGTTGGAGTGAGTTTTTTTGGGGTAGATGATTTGTTTACACTTAAATGACTTTGGCCACCAGACTTCTATTTGACAAAGTACTGTGGATTGAGTCCACAACAATGCGCTTCCTAAAAAGGTGTGAATACCAGATGCTTCTGGCGCTGTAGTTTGACCAGATGCTGTAGTTTCGAAGACAGTATTATCTATACATTATAAGTACTAATTGTCTTCTATGTTAGCACGTAAAATGCCAAATAAATGTATTGTGGATTTAATTGCATTCCTAAAGCCTGTGGATACCAACCCAGACATGTTGGCGTCAGAAGGAAAGGATGAAGTTAGGTGGTGTGTTATTTCGTATGTAGCTTCAATAGGAAGCATTGTCTATGCATTATCTATAACTTTTTAAGTAGTGATTGCCTTTGTGTTTAGTATATAAATATCGAGCCCACATTGAGCTAGCAGACCTTTCTGCCGAAAGCGTCTCCGTCCGTAAGATGCCTACTGTACCTTGTTGTGTGGAATAAAGAAGCTGCTTTGTATCTAGCAGTGACTCTGTCTCTCTGGTGATTTCATCCACGCCACAACAATCATTTACAAAGGCAAAGTAGCAGCTAGGTCATGATTGTTGGGTGGCAAGTTGTGTTGCAGAACGTATTTGTTCCATCTTGCCCAAGCAGTGCCGTAAAGGCTTCATCATGAGGTTTAAATTACCAATTAGTCTCTATCAATAAGGTCCAGCAAGTCAGGCAGCATCCTTGTAAGGATCCTTCACCAGGACAATTAACAAGTCCTGCATCGGAAATATTAATTGTTTCTCTTTCTACAGGTGCGGCCTGAACTGCTGAGTATTTCCAGTATTATCTGGTTTTCCTTCAAAATTCCAGCGTCTACGGTTTGTTTTCTATCACACCAATTAGTTGCTCACTCTTTCCCCTGCTTTCATTAGACCTGGAAGTGGGCAGGTTCAAGTAGAGCCAGATCCTTAATTCAAATGGTGAGCTTTCTCACCAGCACCTGATCCAAAGCCACTGTAATTTGACTGGCAGAGGAGTTTTAAGTTTCTTCGTTTTCCTCGGGGGCTGAAAGATTAAGGAGCAAATGCCGACAGGTTCTTTCATTGACTGGACGATCTGTAATCTAGTATTAGAATTTTAGGAGCACTTACTGCTGAGATGAGGACAGTGAATCATCAGAATACTCTAACACAAGTACTAATGTAACCTGATCACCCTGTTCCAGTATGCCAGAACCACCTAAGCAACAAGTTACACAGCCACAATAGCTTAATCTGATCCCATCTGCTAAATGACTTAATTCTTCTGTTTCACCAATCACCTTCCCCCAACTTTGTTGCTATCTATTCTAATGATGCAGATGCCCTGTTTTGAAACATTAACTGTTTCTCCTTCTAAAGGTGCTGCCTGACCTGCTAAGATTTTCCCAGCATTTTCTTCTGTTTTAGCACCATGTTGGCCCTATTTTTCTTGTGGGGGGAGGGGAGAGAACCAGCAGGTGATGTGAAACCTGGAGGGGGAGGGATGAAGTAGAGAGCTGGGAAATTGATTGGTGAGATGAGGTAAGAGAGGGAAAGGGGGATGGGTAATGGAGAAGGAGTGGGGGTGGGGGTGTTGGGGGACATTACAAGAAGTTTGAGAAATCTTCACTGCCTAAGGATTTTGGCCCAAAATGTCAACTGTACTTCTTTCCATAGATGCTGTAATTGTTATATGGTTATATGCTGCCTGGCCTGCTGAGTTCCTCCAGCATTTTGTGTGTGTTGCTCAGATTTCCAGCATCTGCAGATTTTCTTTTGTTTGTGGTTTGGTTACTACTCTGCAAAGTCTCTTCCAGGGATGCCTACCCTGAAGAAGTTCTTAAAAAACGAATTCTCAAACTTCCGATAATGCCCCCCAATCCCATCCTCTCCCCCCCACACCTTCTCCATTTCCCATCTCCCTTTTCCCTCTCTCACCTCATCTCACCAATAAACTTCCCAACTCTTTACTTCATCCCTCCCTCTCCAGGTTTCACTTATCACCTGCTGGTTCTCTCTCCCCTCTCCTCACCTTTTAAATCTACTCCTCAGCTTTTTTTCTCCAGTCCTGCCGAAGGGTTTTGGCCTGAAACATTGACTGTACTCTTTTCCATAGATGCTACCTGGCCTGCCGAGTTCCTCCATCATTTTGTGTGTTTTGCACAGACTACTGAGGATTGTGATTGGCTAATCCATTACTGTTTCTTTTCATTGATGTGTGTCAGAGACAAAGGGCTTGGCTTGGATTTTTTTTCCTAATTGAACTAGGTACAAATTGAAATAAAAATCAGGAACTTGTGTTCCCAGATGATCTAGATCAATTAAAAATATCAAAATAAGATTGCATTTGGTTGAACAAAGGATGTTCATAGGTTCTGTGGGATTCTCATGTGACTGCTCAGCCTTTTTCAAATTAGTAAAAATTTCCATAATAGAACGTGATGTATTGGGCATCAAATCACAATAATGACTGAGCTGTACCGTGATGCTATGCAAAACCAAGGTAAAGTGTATACCACAGCAAATCAACAAATGGGTACTTTGCAATTTTCTCTTTCCTCTGCAACTTCATGATTGTGAAAGGAAGCATAATTGTCCAAAATATATCATAGACACTATTATCAGATTAAGATTGCTGGAGTACACAACTACCTGAAAGCATTTACTGATAAGGTTTTAGATGAAGTTCACAGGTTCACTGTAAAAGAACATTACTGTCCCCAAAATAATTTCTATCTCTATGTTGTAAAACTCCTCGGCGTACTGTCAGTACGACGAGTTGGAACCTGCAAACACTTTGCTTTCTAAAACTCAGAAGTTTATGTGGCAAGTCAGGAGGTAAACAACTGCTGTCCTCATTTGATTTAATAATCAGAATCGGGTTTATTGTCACTGGTGTATGTTATAAAATGTATTGTTTTGTGGCTGCAGTACATACAGCGCAAGACATAAAAATACTTTAAGTTATAATAAAACAATAAATAATGTTAAAGAGGAATAGTGAGGTAACACACATTAGATGCTGGAGGAACTCAGCAGGTCAGGCAGCATCAGTGGAAAGAAGTACAGATGACGGTCATAAGGATGGGAAAGGAAGGGGAGAAGGGTCTCGGCCCAAAACGACAACTGTACTCTTTTCCATAGATGCTGCCTGGCCTGCTGAGTTCCTCCAGCATTTTATTTGTGTTGCTTGGATTTCCAGCATCTACGAACGTTCTTATGTTTGAGATCACTAACTTAACAGCATAGACCCTTCCTTAGTTCTCCCTATCCTCGATCTCCCTCTTTCTTGACTTTCCCCCTCTTATGCCTTTTCCTCAACTTCCCTAATGCTTCTCCTTTGTCTAAGTCCTTCTCTCCATTCTACCGCTACCTTCCCCTCCTCATTCCTGCCACTTAGCCTTTGCTCCCTCCCCTCCTCATTCCTGCCCCTTAGCCCTTCTTCCCTCCCCCTCCTCATTCCTGCCCCTTAGCCCTTCCTCTCTCCATTCTTACCCCAACATCAGGCCAGGGGGAGGGATGTCTTCTTTTCCCATTATTAGGATTATCTCCCTTTTCACCGTTTTGTTCGAAATGCTTCATCATTACTCGATACTCATTCTCCTTATCTGTTCTAAATTGCCTTCATATAGTTTTTAGTCCTGTGCCTCAATGCTTCCTTCAACTCTAAACTGTAACCCAACCATTCTACATCCCCTAGTCTTGAAACTCATGGACCCCAAAGTTGACTGATCTTTCTTTCCATTGATGCTGGTTAACTGGCAGAGTTAACGTAGAACAGAACAGCACAAGAACCACAATTTTGTGCTGAACCAGAAATAAAGCAAAGAGAGGTTCTTTCGGATTAGACCATAAAATATAGGAGCAGAATTAGGCCAATTAGCCTATTGAGTCTGCTCCATCTTTTCTTCATGGCTGATCCTTTGTTCCTCTCCGTCCCAAACTCCTGACTCTTCCCCCCCCCCATCCCCCGCATCCCTTCTTAACCTGACCAAATAGAATCCATCAACCTCTGCCTTAAACATACATAAAGACTTGGGCTCTATATCTGCCTGTTGCAACAAATTCCAGATTCACCACTCCCTAGCTCAAGAAATTCCACCTAATCTCTGTTCTAATAGGATGCTCTATCAAATGAACACCATAATGCCTAGTTGATAATGTGCTGAATGAACAACCTTCATGGTCCTTCTTCTTTTTCTTCTATTTCCGGCTGTTTAGATGCATCTAGGCGTATTACAGCCCTCCGCAGGATGTATGATTAATTATAGAACTTCAAGGATCTCAAATTCTCGAATACAACCTAGTCGCACGTATAAACTGAATAATACTCTTCAATCAGATGTTGATTCTCTTGATGGCCAAACAAAGATTTAATATAAAACCAAAATAAATTTAAGCCAGGTAACCTCTTAAACAACATGCTTCTTTCAATTTTGTATCGATTACAGCTCAGCAAAACATGCTGGACTGTCTCTGGACTACCACAGTCACATAATCCAGTAGGATGTTTTCCTATTATCTTTAAATAATAGTTTAGCCTACAATGCCCCAACCTAAGTCTTGTAAATTTCACCATATCTCTACGAATTAAAAGGTAACAGTCTGAGACCTTTTTAACTAGTGGGTGACTAGAAAAATAATGCCTGCCCCTTAATTCATTTTTCCAATCCTCCTGCCACTTCTTCTCTATACCTTTTTTAATCCTACTTCTCAATTCTGCTCTGCCTAGGGGAACTCTAATTTCTACTTGCCTGTTCTGTAAGGAAGACTTTGCAATGCATCCACAATTTCATTTCCCTCCACCCCAGCATGCCCAGGTATCCATGAAAATCCAACTGCACAACCCATCTTCCCTACTCTAAATAGCGCTAAGAGAATCTCAATAACTATGTCAGGACAAGCTTTTGATTTACTCCCTTTTATAGACTCTAAGGCAGCAGCAGGATCCGAACAGATGATAACCCTACGTGGTCAAGAGTCTTCTATCCACCATAAGGCCCAGAGGATTGCTAATAATTCTGCTGCAAAGACAGAAACACCATCTGAAACCCGGTGACCAATCTTAACTCCAAGCTGAGGCACATACATCCCAAATCCTGCCCTACTGCTCTCTGGGTCCACTAAGCCATCGGTAAAAGTCTTCAGATAAGATCCTCATTTATTATTTAAATATTCATTTGTGATCAACGCTGATGAAATTGCACTGCTTCCTTGAAACTGAAAAAGGAGGAATAGGTCTACTTCTGGTTCTGGAAAGAGCCAAAAAGGGACGGGTGGCAAGCAAATTTGGTCAACTATGTCTTCCTCAGTTAGTTTCAATTTCACAGCCCAGTTATTAACCAAATCTAAAAACGGGGATCTTTTAATTTTACTTTGGCGCTCTGACTTCCCCTGTAAAAGACACTTTGATGGACAGTTGTGATTGAATCCATTTAGTTTTACCCAATACTGCAGGCCCAACTGAGTTCATCTTAAATGTGGAGGTATTTCTCCCCTCTCCACACGTAATGCTGGGACTGATGTTGTTCTAAAAGCTCCACAACAGAATCCAAGTGCTTTGGACTGCACGGTGTCTAGTTTTCCAAGCACTGCCGTAGCAGCAGAACCATAAGCAATACAACCATAATCTATAACTGACCTAACATCATAGCTAGATATATTAAGTACATCGTTTCCCGCCCTGCTCCCCAGACGCATCCAGCAATACTTCTCGTAACATTTAAAACTTTCTCACACTTTCCAATTGTTTTATCTATATGAACCCTCCAAGTAAGTCTTTCATCAAACCAGACCTAAAAACCTAAAACTTGACTCTTTCTAGTGGAGAATCATATAGACACAATTCACAATCAGGAATCTTTCTTCTAAAGCCAAAAATCATGTATTTAGACTTCCTGAAACCTCACTTATTAGCCCAGTTTTCAACTGATCTTAAAGCCTTTTGCACCTGCCTTAATATATACTTGATGTTTCTTCCTCTTTTCCCCTTCGTGGTTCCAGCATCTATTCTTGCTCTATTTCCCCTCAGCCACCCATTCCCATTTCCACAACAGCGAACCCTGCTGGCGACAACAGAGCGCAGCAGATTGTCGCGCATGGCCGTTGGGCAAGTGCTCCTCTTTCCCCTGATTGGTGCAGGAGCAACTTCCTGCCTGGACGGGAAGCAGATGTGTGTGTGGAGGCTGCGGCCTGGGGGAAGGCTTCGGCGGACTGTATTTATTTAGTCTTATTGGCGGCAAGGGGGAAGTCGCAGGTCGGACGTCATGTCGATAGAAATCGAGTCGGCAGAGTAAGTGGGTTACTGAGTTGGAATATACAGAGAGTTTTCCAGCTCAGTCACGGGATGCGCGGCCTTTGGCAGGTTAACCCCTGGAGCTTCCAGTGCGGGGGGCGGGGGGAATCTGCAAATTCTGAACCATTGTCGAACATGGAACTGGTCATCAGAGCCATAGGTCCTCCGGCCCATAATGTCGTGATAACATTTAAAAACATAACTAAAGTAATCCCATCTGTTACTCAGTGCAATTTCTCTGCACATCATCAGGTTTGATATCACTGGATGATGTGAAATATGTTGTTTTGCCCATCAAGAGTCTTTTAAATGCCCCCTCGTATTTGCCTCCGCTACCATCCCGGCAACACACTCCAGGCACCCACTACTTGCCCCTCACATCCTCTTTCAAACTGTTCTTTCTCCTTATATATGCCCTCTATTATGAGACTGTGAAATGACCCAGTGTATCATTTGTAACTGGTTGGGCTCAGCTGTGTGATTATTTTAAGCTGCATTAAACCAACCCAGGGGTTTTTGTTCCATTTGTAAAGAAAGCTGTGGAGGGAAACGGATTTAGACCACAAGGCACAGGAGTAGAATTTGGCTATTTGGCAATTGAGTCAGCTCTGCTGGTGGCTGATTTATTTTTCTCTCTCAACCACATTATCCTGCCTTCTCCCTATAACTTTTGACACTGATGGATCAAGAATCTACAACCTCTACTTTAAATGTACTCACAGCTGCCCGTGGTAATGAATTCCACTGATTCACATCTCTTTGTCAGCTCTAGTCTAAAAGAACATCCTTTTACTTTGATGCTGTGTTCTCTGGTTTCCTAGACTTTCCCACTTCTGGAAGCATCGTCTCTATGTCTACTCTATATTCTGTAGGTTTCAATGAGATCCCCTCCCGGACATTCTTCTAAACTCTAGCAAGTAGCGGCCAAGAGCCATCAACCCTCTTCCTCCCTCCCTTATGTGTTAACACCTTAAACTTCCATGATTATTTTTCTAAACTTCTCTGGACCAAATGTTCTCCAAATGTGGTCTGACCAGTGCCATATAAAGCTCCAGAATTACATCCTTGCTTTTTATCTTCTAATCCTCTCAAAATGAATGCTAACATTGCCTTTTGTCTTCCTTTCTATTGATAGAGTACAAGTTATGAGTTCTCTGATCACAGAAGGTGCCAGATGACATGAGGGTAGCAAATATACATTTATTTAAGAAGGGCAGCAAGAATAAACCAGGTGTTTACAGACCAGTGAGTCTGGTGTCAGTGGTAGGGAAATTGTTGGAAAAACATCTGAGGGACGGGACAGGACTAATCTGGATTTGGAAAAAAAGGGATTACTCAAAGATTATTGCCATTTCTTATTGAGAGGTTATCCTGTTTGAATAAGTTGATGCAATTTTTTGAAGAGGTAAGTAAATATGTTGCTGAGGTTAGTCTGTTTTATATAAACTATATGTGCTTTTGTAATATCTTTGCCACGATCCTACAGGAGAGTGGTACCAAAAGCTGATGGAATAAAGGACAGTTTAGTATTTAGGATTTTATTTGGCCTGATATGAAGGGTGAAATTTGATGGTTGTTCTTGTAATTGGAAGTCTGTGATCAGAGGTGTGTAATAGGGAGGAGTGCTGTTAGTTATATCTGTATTAGCAATCTGGGTGTGAATGTAGAAGGTGTGATTAATCAATTTGCAAAGTGCATGAAAATTGAATACTGTGCCTAGCGAGACAATCATGCTAAAGCTACAGATTTGATGAGTTGGTTAATGGGTAGAACAATGGTAGAGTCACAGTACAGAAACAGGGTGTTCTGTCCATATAGTCCATGCTGAACCATTTAGACTGTTTACTCTCATAAACCTGTGCCCGGACCATTCCCATCCATACCCCTGCCATCCATGTACCTATTTAAACATCTCATAAATGTTGAAATTGACCATGCATGCACCACTTGCGCTGGCAACTCATTCCACACCTGCACGACCCTCTGAGGGAAGAAGTTTCCCCTCATGTTCCCCTTAAACATTTCACCTCTCACCCTTAACCCATGACTTCTAGTTCTAATCTCACACAATCTATGTGGAAAGAACCTGCTTTCATTTACCTTATCTATACTCCGCATAATGTTGTATACCACTATCAAATCTCCCTGTAATCTTCAACATTCCAAGGAATAAACTCCTAACCTATTCAATCTTTACTTGTAACTCAGGTCCTCCAGTCCCGGCAACATCCTTGTAAATGTCCCCTGTACTCTTTCAACCTTATTTACATCTTTCCAATAGGTAGATGACCAAAACTGTGCACAATACTCTAAATTAGGCCTTTCCAATGTCTTAACACCACTCCAACATAACATCAAAGTTGCTGGTGAACGCAGCAGGCCAGGCAGCATCTCTAGGAAGAGGTACAGTCGATGTTTCAGGCCGAGACCCTTCGTCAGGACTAACTGAAGGAAGAGCTAGTTAGAGATTTGAAAGTGGGAGGGGGAGGGATGGAGCCAAGAGCTGGACAGGTGATTGGCAAAAGGGATATGAGCGGATCATAGGACAGGAGGCCCGGGGAGAAGGAAAAGAGGGAGGAGGGGGAACCCAGAGGATGGGCAAGGGGTATAGTCAGAGGGACAGAGGGAGAAAAAGGAGAGTGAGAGAAAGAATGTGTGTATATAAATAACGGATGGGGTACGAGGGGGAGGTGGGGAATTAGCGGAAGTTAGAGAAGTCAATGTTCATGCCATCAGGTTGGAGGCTACCCAGACGGAATATAAGGTGTTATTCCTCCAACCTAAGTGTGGCTTCATCTTTACAGTAGAGGAGGCCGTGGATAGACATGTCAGAATGGGAATGGGATGTGGAATTAAAATGTGTGGCCACTGGGAGATCCTGCTTTCTCTGGCGGACAGGGCGTAGGTGTTCAGCAAAACGATCTCCCAGTCTGCGTCGGGTCTCGCCAATATACATAACATCCCATGTCCTGTACTTAATACTTTTGAATTATGAAAGCCAATGCGCCAAAAGCTTTCTTTACAACTCTTTATCTACCTGTACCGGCACTTTAAACAAACTATGGACTTGTATTCACAGATCCCTTTGTTCGACTACACTCCTCAGTGCCCTACTGCTCACTATGTAAGACCTACCCTGGCTGGTCCTGCTGAAGTGCAACACCTTACACTTGTTTGCATTAAATTTCATCTGCCATTTTTCTGCCTATTTTTCCACCTATTTTTCCAGCAGATCCAGATTACGCTGCAAGCTTTGGTAGTCTTCCTCACTGTCTAATATACTCCCAATCTTGGTGTCATCTGCAAACTTGCTGATCTAGTTAACCACATTATCATCCAGATCATTGATAGAGATGACGAACAACAATCGGCTCAGCACCGATCCCCATGGCACTCCACTCGTCACAGGCCACAGTCAGAGGCAATCATCTACTACCACTCTCTGGCTTCTCTCACGAAGTCAATATCTAATCCAACTGAACCTGCTTTGTCTTCATCAACTTTTCTGGTAACTTCCTCAAAAAGCTGTACAGGATTGGTTAGACATGACCTGTCATGCACAAAGCCATGCTGACTGTCCCTAATCAGTCCATGTCTATCTAAATACCCAAATATATGGTCCCTTAGAATACCTTCCAATAACATTCCCACTATTGATGTAGTACTCACAGCCTATAATCTCCTGGTGTATTTTACAGCCTTTCGTACACAGCTGAACAATGTTAGCTATCCTCCAATCCTCCAGTACCTCACTTGTCACTAAGGATGATTTAAATATCTCTGCTAAGGCCCCTGCAATTTTAGCACTTGCCTCCCATAAGGTCCGAGGGAACATCCTGTCAGGTCCTGGAGATTGATCCACCCTAATTTCCTCAAGACAGCAAACACCACCACCTCTGTAATCTGTATAGGGTCCATGACTTTACTGCTGCTCTGTGTCACTTCTGTAGACCCTGTGTGTATCTCCCTAGTAAATACAGATGCAAAAATTCCATTCAAGATCTCCCCATCTCTTTTGGCTCCATGCATAGATTACCATTTTAACCTTCCAGAGGACCACTTTTGTCCCTTGAAATCATTTTGCTCTTAACGTATCTGTAGAATTCCTTAGGATTCACCTTGTCTGCTAGGGCAACCTCATGCTTTATTGTAGCTCTCCTGATTTCTTTCTTACGTGTTCTCTTGCATTTCTTATACTTCTCAAATATCTCATTTGTTCATACCTGCTATGCACCTTTTTTTCTTAACCAGGGCCTCAGTATCTCTTGAAAGCCAAGGTTCCCTAAACCTTCTATTCTGACAGGCATATACAAGCTTTGTACTCTCAAAATTTCATTTCTGAAGGCCTCACATTTAACTAAGTATACCTTTGCCAGAAAACAGCCTGTCCCAAATCCACACTTAGCCTCCTTTCTGATATCATCAAAATTGGCCTTTCTCCAATTTAGAATCTCAACCCGGGGACCAGACCTATCTTTTCTCATATTTACTTTCAAACTAATGGCATTGTGATCACTAGATGCAAAGTGTTCCCCTACACAAAGTTTTGTCACCTGCCCTGTTTCAGTCCCTAATAAGAGATCAAGTATCACATGCTGTCATTGGGACTTCTGTATACTGATCAAGGAAACTTTCCTGAATGCATTTGACAAACTATCCCATCTGGTCCTTTTATCAGAATGGGTGTCCCAGTCAGTATGTGGAAAGTTAAAATCACCTACTATAACAGCCTTGTGCTTCTTGGAGCAGTCTTCGATCTTTCTACAATTCTGCACCTGTAAGTCCTGTGAACTGTTGAGTGGTCTATAATATAGCCCCATTAATATAACCATACATTTCTTATTCCTGAGTTTCACCCATAAAGCCTCACAAGATAAGTTCTCCAGTTTTTCTCTTTAGCGGTGGGTGGGTGGTTATAACCAGAGGGGAAGGAGGATTGAAGGAAGTGGGTCTGTTGGGGTCATCTACTGCATCCGGTGCTCCTGGTGTGGCCTCCTTTATATTGGTGAGGCCCGACATAGATTGGGAGGCCTCTTTATCGAGCACCTACGCTCTGTCCACCAGAAAAGGCAGGATCTCCCAGTGGCCACACATTTTAATATCACTTCCCATTCCTGCTTGTCAGTCGATGACCTCTTCTACTGCTGCCTTGAGGCCCCACTCAGGTTGGAGGAGCAACACCTTATATATTCTGTGTGGGTAATCTTCAACCTGATAGCATGAACTCAATAACTAGAACTTCCGGTAATGCCCCACGCCCCCCCTTTCACCATTCCCATTTCCCACTCTCCTTATCTCCTTACCTGCCCATCATATCCCTCTGGTGCTCTGCCCCTTTTCCCTTTCTTCCATGGCCTTCTGTCCTCTACTATCAGATTCCCCCTTCTCCAGCCCTGTATCTTTTTCACCAGTGGCCTTCTCAGCTCATTACTTCACCCCTCCCCCGGTTTCACCTAACACCTTGTGTTTCTTCCTCCCTTCCCCCAACCTCCTTACTCTGCTCATCTTTTTTCTCAGGGCCTGACGAGGGGTGTCAGCCTGAAACGTCAATGGTTTACTCTTTTGCATAGACGTTGTCTTGTCTGCTGAGTTCCTCCAGCATTTTGTGTGTGTTCCTTTAACTTCCATCATCTGCAGATTTTCTGTCTTTACAAGGTGTGCAGCAGGTTATTCACTGGGTAAAGTGTTAACTTTATATTCAGCCTTCCATTGTCAAGCAGAAATATTATGCTTTCATCTGGTTAGTAGTAAGTTTGAATTCAAGCTCTGCTGCAGTGAAGTGGTTAAATAACTTCAGGTACTTCAGTGCGTTCAGTGCTATGTCAGAAGGGCCAATTTTGAGGTGAGACAACTTTTGTGCCCAGACAATTGATAGCTTTTTTTTAAAAAAAACAAGGAATTCTGGTAGTTAGTGACTTCACAAAATTTGGTTTTCTAGTTATTGTCACATTAATACTTCTAACACCTCCCTGAAGAACCCAGTCTATAATTTAAAGAATTTAAATTCAATTTACTTTAGATTACTGGCATTTAGGCAGTGGCCACTTTGGAACTTTCTGCAGATGTGAATGAATTTCTTTCTGAATGTGGTCATATCCTTTTTAAGTGGGAAATCAGGGCACTGTTCCAATTTGGTTTTATGTAATGCACAAATTGAGTTATTATTTCTGTTTCTAGCGTTGTCCGCCTGATCATGCAATACTTGAAGGAAAACAACTTGCACCGGACCCTGGCAACCTTACAAGAGGAGACCACAGTCTCCCTAAACACAGTGGATAGTATTGAGAGTTTCGTTGCGGATATTAACAGTGGGCACTGGGACACTGTGTTGCAAGCCATACAGTCACTGAAGCTGCCTGATAAAACTCTTATTGATTTATATGAGCAGGTAAGATAATCAAATATTACAAGTTGGATCATTCCTTGAGATGCAGTGGCTGAGTTCTGCATTGTGAATTTAAATCGTGTAAAATAGGGGAATATGCTCTGAATGTCGTTGTGATGTGAACAAAGTCACTGGAGAGGCATTGAAGCTAGTGGATATAGAAGTGTTTGATTCAACAAAAACGAGCAGCAGGCATTATATTGAAACCCTTCTGGAGAGAAAGTTTTGCTTGACCCAATATTACATGACATTTTATATGCTAGACATCAAAGGACAATTCTATAGTTACAATGTTTTCTTTGAATTACATATAATTTTCACACCACCTTCGCACCCACACTCCAGAATGTTAATCAGTATTGTCTGGTTTTTCAATTAACTGGTGTCCACAGCTCCTGGAGACTATTGTCCAGGGCTGCATTTAAAATTTAATCTACAACCCATGTTCAGGTCTAAAGATTGGTTGCTGAAATTAGTTGCTGAAGTTAATATTTGCTATAAAGCGAAGTCCAGAATATTCCCTAACAAATATTTCTTCAGCGCTACCTTTTGAATTGAAGATTTTCTAAAGGTTTCCAAGTGTAATTTCATTCTGGTCAACAGTGAGCTTGGCCTGGTACACTTCTGTGATCCCAGTTTCTAATTTCTGATTAGTAAATTACTACGTAAGTTCATAGAATAAGTATAAATTCTGTGACAAGCATGAAATTTCAACAATGCCCAAAGATGACAGATGGAAAAATGGTTACAAACTAAAGGTAATTACAATTTGAGTGATATTGAATAGGATTATTGAATGATTGTATTTTTAAAGTTTCATCCAATCAAAAAAATTGTTTTGATTGGTGAGTTAATTTTTTTTGAATAGTCCAAGTGAAAAGACTTTAATTTTCAGTGGTCCCTGAGCAATGTTTTGTCTACGGTGATCAATTAAAAAAAATTTTATGATATTGAAATTCCTTTGCAGGTGTTGACCTTTTGATAAGTCTGGGACTATACTTACTTTATAAAAGATGTATAAATGTTGTGACAAGAAGTGTGATCATGGAAAAATGGTTGCAAATTCCTTTAGTCCCATAACTCTCAGGTCTCATTTCTCATAACTTAATTTCTTGCTCATCTAATTGTCAATTATCTTTGTTGTGCAGATGTCTAGACATGGCCTGTTATAACTTGCAAACCTGCAAGTTATAAATTGTGTGAACACTTCGCAATTACCTGGTTTTCTGCATTAATTACATAAAATATGATCTGATCTTGATTGAAGTCACAATAATAGACAATCTGCCTAAACTAATAACACACAAGTAATTGTACTACTTCTCGTCAATACTGAGTACACCATTTAAACAATCACAGTCTAGATTCAAAAAAGTACGTGAATCTGTGGGGTAATGCCTTCTACAAAAGCTATTTGGAGTCAGATGTTTTGATCAATGAGATGAGATTGGAGGTGTGGGTTATAGAGGTGCCCTGTCCTATAAAGAAGACACACCATGTCGGGTTGCTGGTAGAGCTGCTCTTCTCAAGAAAGATTTGTTTATGTGCAACCATGCCTCGATCAAAACAACTTCAGAGATCCTTGGAAGAGGAATTGTAGAGATGCACGAAGCTGGATACAGCTGCAAAAACATTTCTAAAGACCTGAGTGTCTGTCAGTCCACAGTAAGATAAATTGTCTGCAAATGGAGGAAGTTCAGTACTGTTGCTACTCTCCCTTGGAGTGGGCGTTCTGCAAAGATCACACGAAGAGCACAACATGCATTGCTGAAGGAGGTTAAAAAGTACCCAAGGATAACAGCAAAAGACCTACAGAAATCTCTCAAACTTGCTAAGGTCTCTGTTCATGTTCACTATAAGGAAAACACTGAACAAGAATGGTGTTCATGGAAGGACAGCATGGAAAAAAAAAAGTGCTCTCCAACAAAAAAACATTGCTGCACTTCTCCAGATTGCAAAAGACCATCTGGATGTTCTACAATGCTTGGGACAATGTTCTGTGGACAGATGAGACAAAAGTTGATCTTTTTGGTAGAAATGCACACTACTACGTTTGGAGGAAAAAGGGCATTGCACACCAACACCAAAACCTCATCCCAGCTGTGGAGCATGGTGGAAAGAGCTTCATGGTTTGGGGCTGCTTTGCCTCAACGCCTGGAATTGAGGGAATAATTAATTCAAAAAATTGTATCAAGAATGTCAGGGTAGCAGTCCATCAGCTGAACCTTAATAGAAGTTGGATGATAAAACAAGACAATGATTTGAAACACAAGAGTAAATCAACAACAGAATGGTTTAAAAAGAAGAAAATTTGTGTTTTGGAATGGTCAAGTCAGTCCAGATCTTAACCCAATTGAGATGGTGTGGCATGACCTAAAAAGGGCTGTTCATGCAAGGTATCCCAGAAATATTTTTTGAACTGAAACAGTTCTGTATTGTGGAATAGTCTAAAATTCCTCCTTGCCATTGTGCGAGTCTGATCAGCTGCTGCAGGAAATGTTTTGTGGAGGTTATTGCTGCTAAAGGAAGTTCTACCACAAGACTTCACATTTTTTTCCATTGTGGACTGTGAATAATTAAACAATGTGTTCAATGAGGACATGAAAAGTACAATTGTTTGTTGTTAGTTTAGGCAGGTTGTGTTTGTCTATTATTTTGACTTAGATGAAAATCAGACCACATTTTATAAGTAATTAATGCAGAAAACCAGGTAATTGCAGAGGGTTTACAAACTTGCAACTGTAACTTAGGCTTAACAGTAAATAGAATAATGCTGTTGGTAATGAGGTATAGATAATTTGAGGTGAACAAGAAGCTAGGTTTGAAGGAATTTCATAAAAATGAGAATTATAATATTGAAGGAGGTTTATAGATATATACACAGAGAACCTTTAATTATATCTGTTGTTATTTTGATATCAAACTATTTTCATGTGCACGATGTAATGCTTTCCTTTGGACTAAAAAATATTGGTGTTCTGTTATCATTCAATAAAGTGATTAAAACTGCTGTTAGTGCTTTTCACGTGTGCGAAATTAAAATCCTTTATGCTCTCACAAATAGATGTAAGAATCCCAAGGTATTATTTTGAATAAGGCTATATAAGTTATGCAAATTTAATCTTGCTACCTGTGATGATAGTTTCTCTTTTCACAAATGCTGACAAAACTTTTGGTGTACATTTAATATTGATTTTTGTAACAAGCTTTTAAAATTGCCTCAGTCCCTATAAATACTTGTAACAGAAGGTTGATAGTGAATTTCTTGTGTAAGAGTGGAAGGTGTAGGAGTATTAATACGGCACTGATCTTCATATGTAAGCCTCATTTGCCATATAGTGAGATCACGGCTGATCTGATTATGGCCTCCATTTTACATTTATCCAATCAATATTATCTGTGATTGTCAAATCATGACTGTTGAATGAAGACTGATATCTTGAAATTTAAAATGTTTGACATTTGAGAGCCATTTTCTTCAACATTGGACACACAAAGAGAATGATTTAGATGGCTTTTCCCTGGTAAACATTTACTGTAAAGAAAATACCAATATAGCAGTCTTTGTAAAATAGGTTGGACTATCACCAGTAATTTGAAATCTTGTGTTCTTTTTCCAGGTAGTTTTAGAATTGATTGAGCTTCGTGAGTTGGGTGCTGCCAGATCCTTGCTCAGACAGACTGACCCCATGATTATGCTAAAACAAACTCAACCGGAGAGGTACATTCATCTCGAGAACCTGCTGGCAAGGTCTTACTTTGATCCTCGTGAGGTAATTATTATCTGCCATTTGGCAACATTTAGAAAACAAGTAGACCACTTTTGAACTTGCAGGTTATCTTGTTCATATGTTTAGTATCAAAATAACTTTTCAGGGACTTTGTTTTAATTTTGTGAATTCTCATTTCTCTCAGTAAAGTTAATTTCTGCCTGAGAAGACACCTATTGCTAATCGTTGCTTGAGGGAAATCAGATGCAAAACTACTGCCAAGTTAACTGGTCACATGGGTGTAATTGGGCCAGAAAGGCCTGTTACCGTGTTGTATCTCTAAAATATAAAAAAAACTAGCATTCTGTTTATTCTCTGTGCTTTCATTAATCCATATGGTTGTCTGAATTGAAAAAAATCATGAAACAAATTGATCTTGCAGCAACAATAAAAGACACTGGATTCATGTGGTTCCATTATAGTCACAAACTGTCCTACTCTGATTTTTCCAAAGAACATTTGTGATCCCAAAGTGGTCAACATTGTTAAGAAGCATCTAATTGATCAATAAAATGCCCTTATTCAATATTCAAAATTCACCATTTATTGGCAAATAACAGTCTTTAAAACAATTTCCCAATAACTAATGAATATTGAATAAACTGAAAAGGTGTTTTATTCATTGACTGTGTTATTGTTCATAATGTTGGTCCGCTTTGTAATCACAGTTTATTATTTTAAAAGTCAAAGCTAGCAGGAATGTTATAATCATATTGCAGCCATTGCAAAATTTGATGTTGCTGCTGAAATTTTTGAAATGAATTGTACCAACCTGCTTTAGGTGCCTTCACATTAAAGTTCTGTAGCCAATATGAGGTGTTCCATCAGCAGCAACATATGCCTGTATTAGTTCTTAGTTATCCAGTAATCTAATATCCACTGGTCAGCATAGTTACAAGATTAGTCATGCAATACTAGGAATGCTGGTAAATATTTCTTCTGAGAACCCTTCGTGTAGTATCTGGCAAATCCCCTTTGGTATGAGATGAATTACATTTGATGTCACGTGCTGCATTCAATTCCCTTTTGAAGGTAATTATTGAATCTGCTTCCTCCGTCTTTATTGTATATTCATTGCAGATAATCACAACTTGCTATGTTTTTAAAAAATAGTACCTTTTGCTCTCACATCGATACAAAGAGTACAGGGCACTTTCCACAGAGTTTTGCTACACCCCTTCTCCCCTCTTTCCTTTTTTTAGCGTGTGCCTGCGTGCGTGCGAGTGTGGTCTGCGTATACATGTGTGCGCGTCTGCATGTCCGTGATGATGTCTTTTTCATGGCTTTTACAAGGCGCAGAGCGAGAGGGAGACTGTGTGGTGCGCCACTCCCCACGCAGACACTTTTGCAGTATTTTTCCCTTTTTTATTTTATGAGGTCAAGTTGTGATCTCAACACTCATCCCGGCACGGATGGAAAGCATACTGAGGAGCGGACCCAACTGGTTTTGGACCCGGGAACCTCCGCTCCCGGGTCCGGCGCCGATGTCATTGTGTTGACATCAAGTTTCCAGCATCTGCAGTTTCTTCTGTCTTTACTGAATTTTATTTGTTACACTGAAAAACAAAATCTCAGAAGCAAGGTAATTCTCTGAAGCTGTCACTAAATCATCAATTCTGCAAAGTAGTGCATGAAATGCTTTTGTGTTTTTGCAGCTGGTAAAGGGGTATTTGGAGTTTGAAAATTTGATCTTTAAATTGTCAGTCATGTCTCAGCAAACATTTGTATTTGTGTACTTAGGCTTACCCAGATGGCAGCAGTAAAGAGAAGCGGAGAGCAGCCATCGCTCAGGCATTGGCAGGCGAAGTCAGTGTGGTGCCCCCGTCACGTCTCATGGCTTTGTTGGGTCAGGTGGGTCAGGTCTTTGTTTTCAATACTGGAGCATTCTGGTGAGAGGTACTTAATGATAAGTTGTTTGGAGCAGTGACTGTCATTTGAAAGACACCTATAAATGTTTCTGCAACATTGGTATTAATAATAAGCATTTAAAAATGTATGAAAACTCTTACCTTTGTTAATGAAAACAATACTGATTGGGTCAGGGGTAGGGTTGCATTTTAGAAAAGTGGCCCATAATAGTCAAGAAATGCAAACTGAAAAAAATTTGTGGCGATTGTTTCACATAAGTTGTGTGAGATTGAAATTTATTTTGTATATAAATTTTTTTGATAAATGTGTTAGCCTTATGCTAAACCTTTTCCCTTTTTTTTCTGTTTTTCTCCAGGCATTAAAATGGCAGCAGCATCAGGGTCTTTTGCCCCCCGGAATGACAATTGATTTGTTCAGAGGAAAAGCAGCTGTGAAAGATGTAGAAGAGGAGAAATTTCCCACTCAACTCAGCAGGCATATCAAGGTAAATATTGTAAATAGATTTAGTGAAAGTTAGGTACTTGGGGATGTTTCAAGACAGAATCAAGCTTTCTCAAATGATGAAGTTAAGTAAGACGCTAGGTTAAATTGGTAAGTTGGTTTATTATGTCACATGCACCGTACAGTGTAAACCTTGTCTGGCATGTCATTCAGTTCATTACAACAGTGCACTGAGGTAGTGCAAAGTAAAATAAGAGTACAAAATAAAGTGTTACAGAGAATGTGTGCAGTGCAGATAGATAATAAAGTGCAAGGTCATAACCAGGTAGATTGTGAGGCCAAGAGTCCATCTTATCATTCTAGGGAATGATTCAGTAGTATTTTAATGGGGATAGAAGCTGGTTTTGAGCCTGGTGATGTGCTTTTTTGGCTTTTGTACATTCTGTCTGATGGGTGGGGGTGGTGGAGGGGAAGAAGAGAGAATTTCCAGGGTGGGTGGTGTCTGATTTGGTTGGGTGCTTTACCAAGGCAGCGAGAAATGTGGCTGGAGTCCATAGTATGGAGGCTGGTTTTCTGTGATATGCTAATCTGTGTCCACAATTCTCTGCTGTTTTTTGCTCTTTTTTGCGATGATGGGCAGAGCAGTTGCCATACCAAGTGTTGACACATCCAGATAGAATGCTTTCTGTGGTGCATCTATAAAAATTAGTGAGGAATAAAGGGGACATGCCAAGTTTCTTTAGCCTCCTGAGGAAGTAGAGGCGCTGATGAGCTTTCTTGGTTGTGGTGTATATGTGGTTGGACCAGGGCAGGCTACTTGTGATGTTTACTCCCAGGAAATCTCAACCCTCATGAGCTGAACACCATTGATGTAAACCAGAGCATGTGCACTGCCCCCCTTCCTGAAGTTAATGATCAGCTCTTTTGTTTTGCTGACACCGAGGGAAAGCCTATTGTTTATGCCATCGTGTCACTGGGCTCTCTATATCTCCTTCTTGCACTCAGACTTGTTGTTATTTGAGATATTATACAGCCCAGTACAGTGGTATCATCTTCAGATTTGTAGATGGGGGTTAGAGCAGAATCAGATCACGCAGTCATGAATATACAGAGAGTGGAGTAGCGGACTGAGTAGAGGATGTAACCTTGGAGAGCATCGGTGTCGAGGATAATCGTGGCATGGGTGTTGCTGCCAGTTCTTACTAATTGCTGTCTGTTGCTCAGAAGGTCAAAGATCCAGTTGCAAAGGGAGTCTCAGGTCTGAGAGTTTGCATTGACACATTGGCTGTGCCATTCCCATCACTGAGCACAGTTAAGATCTCTCTTGGTTTCTTTCTAGTGTTTCATGAATTGTTGTTGATGAGCAGGTTAAGTAGTACATTATAAATTGAGAACTGATTTCAAGGTGTCATTTAAACATAACCCTCATATATGAATGGAATAAACAACTAAAAGTTCAAGTGCGGGGAAGCTACATGTCAAAAGAGAATTTTTGGAAAATTGTCAGTTATATACTTTGTCCGATTTATGCTTTCAACAGTTTGGGCAGAAATCCCACGTGGAGTGTGCTCGGTTCTCCCCAGATGGCCAATATTTGGTTACAGGTTCTGTCGACGGCTTTATTGAAGTATGGAACTTCACCACTGGCAAAATTAGAAAGGCAAGTACAGAAAACCAGAAGAATATCTCATTACTTGTTAGTTTAAAGATCTGGCTTCTCTACACAGACATCTTAAAAACCAATTGACATGTCATGATTGTGATTTTTTTTTAGCTCTTTCTGATGCTATGGCCGTTGTTAAAGTCATGCCATTTCTGGGTTCAATACTCTTAGGGGCCATGAAATTAAAAAACAGAGGAATGACAAGATTGAGTGCATTTCTTTTAAACATTTTTATAGTATTGTTAATATTAAGGTCTTTATTTTTATGTATGAATATTTGGAAAAAAAAGTCCATTAATTCCTGAAGTAAATTTGGCACTGGTTTTGAACGGTTTAAAATACATCGAGAGCATTCTGGTGTGCTGCTGAATATATGAAAAAAATTTCTTGTTTCATTGTTATTAAATCAACTAATTTATTATCAGATTAACGTAGGCATACAGAACAACTAACCAGGCACGGATTTTAATGAATTTGTTGCTCTTATCTCCAGAACAAGCTCTGTTAGACATACCAAATCCATTGGTAACTTTCTGCATGGATATTATGTATTTCGGTGCTATATTTTTACTCTTTGCGTATTTGGTAAGTGATGTTCTGCAAACTGAGGTATAACAACTTGTTGAGGCCAAGCTCTAATGGCTGTTGAGGTCATGCCTCAGCCATTTGTTTTTTAGGTTTGTAGGGATGGTTTTGAGGGCAGCATTGGATGTTGGGGAACAGGTTAGGGTTCAGAGACAGGGATGAGGGGAGTTAGAGCTCAGGGGCAAAAATGAAGAGTGAAGGGCAGAAGCCAAGTCCAGGAAAGAGTGTTCTGTAGTTGAAGGCCAGTGATCCCCATGAATGGATGTGGTCAGCATGTGCTGAGGAGCATAACCAGCGTTTCCATGCTCAATGACTGAGACAAACTGGCCCCATGTATGTGAGTCCTAGGTTGGAGGTACATGCAATTCCAGAGTTTGAGGCTGGAGTTCAAAGTCCATGAGCAACAAGTCCTGGGTTCGATACCGAAGGTTGAAGACCAAAGCCAGTGACTCTGGAAGTCAAGGCCCGATGGCTGAAGCCCCTGAGTCTGCATGTCCAGAAATCAGAGGCCCGATGTTTGCAAATCTGGGCCAGGGACAACTCCCTAGGTTGGCAGCCGGAGTTCAAAGTTCCATAATCCTGGGATTAATACCGAAGGTTGAAGACTGAAGTTGGCAAGTCTGGAAATAGAGGTCCGATGGAAGCCTGTCCTGGTTGGAAACCAATCTGAGTGGGTGGGAGTGACTTGTTTTGTTGCTGTTGTTGTTGCGGTCATGCTATATTGGCACCAGAATGTGTGGTGATGCTTGTGGACTGTCCTCAGCACATTCTTTGGTGTTAGTTGTTAATGCGAATACGTATTTCACTGTATGTTTCGATGTATGTGTGATAAATAAATGAATCTGAATCTTAAGTACTTTTTAAGATGGTATGATTCAGAGCTAAGTATTATTTGGCTGGGTAGGATTAGTTAGTGATATAGTTCAAGTTGTTTGATGATTAATTGTCTCTCAGTGAATGCCAAAGATAGTTTTGTAAGTAGATTTAGCAGCTTATGACAGGTGTAATGAAAATCTGTTTGGTTAGCTTTACTATTAGTTAGGACTCGGTGATGAAATATGCATGTAAATTGGAAGGTTGTGTGTCCAGGTCCTGAGTGAAAAGCAAACAGTAAACTGACTCTCCTATGCTGCACCATGTGTGTCCTTGCTGTTCTTGTGTAGACAGCACTCTGTTCACTTTTCTTAAATCCTCATATGTCGTTTTCTAGGATCTGAAATACCAGGCACAAGATAACTTCATGATGATGGATGATGCAGTCCTTTGCATGTGTTTCAGTCGTGACACTGAAATGTTAGCAACAGGAGCACAGGATGGAAAGATAAAGGTGGGTAGCTACACTGAGGAAATATTTTGAAGTTGTGAAGCTTGTAACAGAGTTTTCACTTCTGAACTGATCATTTAGATCCACTTGCAATGAAGTTGTTAAACATAGAACAATACAGTAGAGAAACAGGCCCTTCAGCCCACAGTGTTATGCTGTAGAGATCCAGGAATCATCATATCATTATTCAAATAGTGCAAACAATTAAAATAAAGCATTACTGGATTCCTAATCCCGGATCTGGGCTGTACCCTCCAAATATCCGGACCTGCATCTCGGTTTTTTTGCACTACCTTACTTTCCATTTTCTATTTTCTATTTATGATTTATAATTTAAATTTTTAATATTTACTATCGATTTGTACTCCAGGGAGCGGAAGCGCAGAATCAAATATTGCTGTGATGATTGTCGTTCTAGTATCAATTGTTTGGCGACAATAGAGTATAAGGTAGTCTGCTAGTTAATTTTGATCGATATTGACAGCTCATTACTTTTCCCATTTGATTGCTATACCCTGAATCCCCAACACCTCCCCCCCCCCCCCACCACCACACACATACACATAGCAGACCATGCCGTCCAGAGGAGGTAATTTGCTACATTTAACAGCCCTGTTCTGCATCGTAACAGGTTTTTCTGAGTCTTGAATCACCACTGCTCCTACCACTGAGAATTCTCCTTTGCCAGCTCATTTCTCAGCTCTACTCTGAAATTCATAGTCTAGAAATGTCTCTCTTCCTGGTGTACTGAATAGTCTCCAGCATCACCTCATCTTTTGAGATCTTGAGCTCATTGATCTCTGTTAATAAACTTTCTAAAGATTTTTATGGTTTAATTACTGTTTGTTAAAATAACTGTGCATTACTGACCTCCTTTGCTAGCTGATCTTGTTATAAAAGTTATGTTCAATTCTTAAAATTTCATTAATCTCACTGAAGTAAATTCTCACTTAAACCAAATTCCCATCCCATCAACTGTATGTATGCTACCTACTTAATCAGAAGATCCCAAAATGCACTCCCTTTAAATCCCAAGGTTGTTAACGCTTTCGATGCTTGTGACCAAATATTTTTCATGTAAAGAACAGTCATGTCACTGAATTCACTTTCCAAACGAGTAGTGGAAGCAGATTTAATTTTCACTTTCAAAAGGAAACAATGTCCTTGGGGTGGGTTCAGGAAGAAATAGAAACAGCTAAGGGATATGGATGGCTTGATTGCTATTATAGAGGGTCAGTATGTACATAGTTGGCTGAATCTTTGCCTTCCCACAGGTGTGGAAGATACAGAGTGGTCAGTGCCTACGCCGATTTGAACGTGCTCACAGTAAGGGAGTGACCTGCCTCAGTTTCTCTAAAGACAGCAGTCAGATTCTCAGCGCATCTTTTGATCAAACAATCCGGTAAGATTTTATTTTTATGTTTGGGTTGTGAGTGCTTGGGGCTGATAAAGCAGTAAGCAATCTATCCATATTGCAGAAAGGAATCTCATGCTGAGCTTGAACAGTCTGCTTTGTACAAGACTAGTGATTTTTAATATTCAATCTCAGGAAGTGAAAATAGAGTAAAACTGCACTGAAAAATCTGGAGCGATAAATAACTGCTGGAAAAATTCAGCAGTTCAAGTAACATCTGTGGAGGCAAAGAGATAGTCGACATTTTTGGGTTGAGACTTTGCATAAGAACTGAGCGTAGAGAGAAGGTGGCCAGTATTTGTAACTGAGAGGAGGGAGGGAAGGAAGGGGATAGGTGAGGTGAATCAAGGGAGAAAAGAAAACAGGTGGACAGGTATGTAGGTTACAGGTAGATCAAAGCAGGTGTGGTAGGGTGATGAGTCTGGGTAACAAGGTGGCAGGATTGAAGAGGTGAACAAAAGGAGAGAGAACTGGATGGATTGGTGGAAGTTTGTTGCCTAAAATAGGAAAATTCAGTGTTCATATCGGGCTGTAGGCTACCAAAGCAGAATATGTGTTGTTGTTCTTCTAGTTTGCCATTGCCATCACTCTGGCAGTGGAGAAGGCCAAGGACAGATGAGTTGGTGTGGGAATGGAAGTTGGAATGAGGTGCAGGTGAAAGTTCAAGTTGACCATAGAATGCAGGTGCTGTGCAAATCGTCTGCTCGAACCACATTCTGAGTATTGAATACAATAAAGCAGGCAGTAGGAGGTTCAAATGGAGGTAATGGAGGAGATGAATGGGCAGATGTTGCATCTTCTATGGTTGCAGGGAAAAGTGCCAAGGGACTGGGAGCAGTTGGGTGTGAAGGAATGAACAGAGCCCAGGGTCATAGGGAGTGGTCCCTGTGGAAGTGAGGAAGTCGGGGAGAGGGGGTTAGTGTGATTCGTGATAGCTCCCTATTAGAACCAGTAAAGTTGGTGAAGATTGATATGCCTGATATGAACGCTCATGGGATAAAAGGGAAGGAACAAAGGAACACCATCTCTTCATAACCATACAACATATAGCAATTATAGCATGGAAACTGCCTGGGCAAGGTGGGAAATGGAGGCAATGTCTTTGAGGGCTCCAATAACAGTAGAGGAAGTCATATTTCTGGAATAAGATCCTATGGGCAGAGGTCCTAGGGCAGAAAAGGTGGAAAAAAATTGCAAATAATGTATATTAGCAGAGATAAAATGTTTTACTATTTTTCATTTCTAGCTCTAAGGTTAAAGGAAAAAGCTCAGTAATATTTGACTGACTGGTTGCTGGGGTGAGAATTTGAGTGAGTGATTTGCCACTATTGATGTTAATTTTATGTTCTGTTCTTTTTGGTAGGATTCATGGTCTAAAATCTGGAAAAACATTGAAGGAGTTCAGAGGTCACACATCATTTGTTAATGAAGTGACTTTTACACAAGATGGACATTACATTCTCAGTGCATCCTCTGATGGCAGTGTAAAGGTATTAAACAGTATTAGCATGAAAAATGTTATACGTTGGTGATTATCAAAGGTTCAAAAGTCAAAGTTAATGTCAGAGAAATGTATACGGTATACATCCTGAAATACTTTTCCTTGGCAAACATCTACGAAAACAGAGAAGTGCCCCAAATAATGAACGACAGATAAACATGAGAACCCCAAAGTCACCCCCCCCCCCAGTTCCCCCCCCCCCACCAACAGCAAGCGCATTGGTACCGTCACCGAGCCCAAGCATATGCTAAGCAATAGCAAAGTCACAGACCAAAGTTACCCTAAAGGTTTTGCATTTCATCTGACATTTGACAAACCACAGCTTCTCTCTCCCTGGCAAGGGATAGGGAGGTGTCCCCCATTTCACAGCAAGCCGGAGACATAACAACAACCTTCTGGTTTAAGATGTTAAAAGTCCGTTTAGTCGCTTTTTTCAAGCTCTGTGTCCGAAGATCGCAAAGACCTTGGATCTTTGGGCCCACAGCGAAAGATTTTCCAGCCTCCCTGATGACACACGAGTTTCCTGCTGTGACACCAACCCTCAATCTGCCCGTCTCCAGAGCCCGAGATTTTAGGCTTCCGAACACAATGTGAGACTCAGGCCAAGCCCTTGGCACATCGGACAACAGCCAGTCATGGAACCCTGAGAACAGGTCCCATTCCTGCAAAGAACCGAAGCCTGCATGTAACTGCAGGTCAGGGTCTTCAAAAGAACCCTGACAGGGAAAAATAAAGATATTAAAGAAGGAAATAGAGCTGTTTCCGAAGATGCAAGCAAAGGAATCGCCGTTAGGCGCCATTATCCCTCCTAAGCTCCGCCTTATTATACAAAACTGAAAACATGGCAAGTGCAACTACTTCTGTAGTTAGAGAATTAAGAAAATATAATTTACTGTTAAATCACCTGTAATTCACCTGTTGTTTCATTCAAGGCTAAATCGTATTACAAGTAATGGTTTATTTATTTGGAGCATACGGGTCTTATTGTCAAAGCTCATCTTTAATTGCCCATCTTGTATGTCTTGTGGGGCCATCTCAGAAGATAATTAAAAAGTCAGTGCCATTGCTGGGCAAAGAGTTTATTCCCCAAAGAACACAGGTTCACCACCAGATATGACCATTACTAACGAGACCAGATTATTTTACTCTGAGTTTACCTAATAATTTATGTTATTTATAAGTTATCTTGTAAATAAGTTATCTTTAATAATTTATAAGTATCCAAAGGTTGTTTAAAATGAGAGAAAGTCAACATGATTTGAGAGGAACATGTATATTTCAAAAACAAAGGATAAGAACAAATGTAAAAAATCATTGTATTTCAGTCAGAGGGGTGAATCTATGGAACAGTTGTAGTTAGAATTTAAAAACATACACCACACTTAACAAGTTTAAAAAATTATTTAAAAATAATTTAATGAACAAATATAAAATACATGACTTAAAATGAATGGGGGTAACGTAAATAAATGATACTTGGAATTGGATTTTGTGTTAAAAGATTATGAAATTTTTTGTTTTGATGTGATGATTGACACCAAATATATTGTATAAGTAAGAGGGGTGGGCGTAATAAGCTGTAGCTTCAGCCTACACCTGTTTTAAAGAATATCTATGTTTTAAAGAATTTTAAAGAATATAAAGAATAAGGTCTGTTTTAAAGAATATCTGTTTTTTGTTGTAATTTTGTCCTATGAAATCAACATTGAAAATGATGCTTTTTGTTATGTTTGTACTGACCAAAATAAATTTAATTCATTAAATATTTCTCAGTTGTCCTAGAGATATTTGAATTTCTATTTCTTACCTATTAATCAACCCTCGATTACTACTTCAATAACATGACCACTGTGCTACAATGTAGTTATTAACCATCAGAGTGTAATATTCTTCTATCCCTTTTCGACCACCTTTAGAATTAAATAAAAAAACAAACTGCTGTGCATCAGAATCAACATCTATTTCAATCATCAAAGTGTGACAAAGCTGGGTTTTATATAGGAATAATAGATTAAACAGATTTTGTTTGATTATGGTAATGTATGTAAGGTTTTGTTCATTGAATCTTTGAATAAGTACCATTTTGTGTTTGGCTTTCATGTATAGACAGCTGCTGAGTCACTGCTAGGCTGATTTTTTTATGCTTAATTATCATCTCTTTTGCAGATCTGGAACGTGAAGACAACAGAATGTGTAAATACATTTAAGTCATTGGGAAGCTCTGCTGGTACCGATATCACAGTGAACAGTGTACACCTATTGCCGAAGAACCCTGAACATTTTGTAGTGTGTAATCGATCAAATACAGTGGTTATCATGAACATGCAAGGACAGGTATGGCTGTGCAGCAACTTACCCTGGTGATTTATTTCCATTGAAGATGCTTTTATTTAAGTATATATTAGATAAGAGTTGTACTATTTCTTGGAACAAGTTTATGAAAATATCATTAATAGTGCATTCATAGTGTGAGACATGAGAGGTTTATATTGGGCTGATAGTTTTCTAATGCAATCAATACTTTTATTTGGATATTAGAGGATAATTGCTTTTGAAAGTGGGAAATTTGCTGTCTTTTCAGAAGATATAATTAGTGCAACGTATATCTATGGCAACCTTACTTTTTTTTTATCCCCCTCCTTTTTATAAATTTCATTATGCCTTTCCTTGGATTTGTTTTACACACTTGGTTCATGTGTTTTTTGGGATAAAATTCTTTTAGACATTTAGTGTTGAATCAAACTCGCGGGTCCATTATGTGACTGTAGGCCTGTGGTATTACTGCCTGTCAGGCCACATATTTGCAGTATAAATAAACTTTGAGAGGTAAATATTTGCAAACTTATCTAAATAGAAAATGGTGATTGAACATTTATTGGGGGTGACGGGAACTAATGAAGATGTCAACCGAAACAACCACCTTCTGTTTTATAAAACAGTGATTTCAAGCCAAACATTGGTTAAGCTTAAACTTAAACTATCCTTTGTGGCAGATTGTGAGGAGCTTCAGTTCTGGTAAAAGAGAGGGAGGTGATTTTGTGTGCTGCTGCCTTTCTCCTCGTGGCGAATGGATCTACTGTGTTGGTGAAGATTTTGTGCTTTACTGTTTCAGTACAGTGACTGGAAAGCTGGAAAGAACATTGACGGTAAGAAATTTCTATAAAACTAAATATATCAAAATTTGAAATCTTTAAAAACAGGATTAATATTAAAGACACTTTGGTTTATTTGATGCAGGAGCCAAACACAATGTGTTAGAAAATATTCTGAAGGCGTTGTTTCATGTACTTTTGCTTATTTCTAACCCATTTGATGTCCTTTATCTTTGCATTAATAAGTACATGTACTGTAGTAGCCAGCAAATCCATCCTGCCGGTCTCCCAAATGCTCATTTGTATGCATGGGCTGTGCATAAGTTTGACATTTGTAAGCTGAGAAGTTTACGATTATTTATAAAGCACCTTTGCAACACCAAAAAAAATTAAGACTCCAAGCCACGTAAAAAGCTATTAAGTTTTAATGCCTTTGAGGTAAAGGAGCTGAGAATGAATTTCCAAATCATAAGGCCTTTACAGCTGAAGAGTGGCTAATAAAGTAATTAGGATCAAGCTGCTAGTTGAATGAGGGCATGTATAGCAAAGTTACAGCACTCAAATTATTTGGATGACTTATTTTTAATCCCCATAAAAATTAAAGCATGTGGATTATGAATGAAGGTTTTAGAAAATTAGCTGCAGCATGGATGAAATCTGGCGGTGTTATTGTGAAGCCCATGTAAGGATCAAAAATGCAGTCTTGGCTTGGTTTCAGACAGTTAGAGAGAGAGAGATGGAATCTGCAGTTGACATTTATAAAGGAGGTTAAAGGCAATGTTGCTTTCTCATCCAGTAATGGAGGACTTAAGATTGTGTGGGTTCAGCAGTCATGGTGATGAGGCAGTACATGTCTGAAGCAATGTACCCATTGCTGGGAGTCATTAAAGCCCACAGTGGGAAGAGAACCCATTGATAAAATTGGTGCAATGTACAAAGCTGGAGGAACTGGGGTAAAGGCTGATTTATACTTGTGCATTAAATGTACGCCGAAGGTACGGCATAGCCGCGAACCCTACGCTGTATCTATGCTGAACCCTATGCCGTAGCCTAACGCGCACCTCTCCCAAAATGTTAACTGCACGTCGTGGCGTCGCAGACCGCAACAACTGTAATTGGTCCGCTTGGTAGCATCACATTTCCTCCTACGCTGCAGTAGCTTGCCACTGGGTGACTGAAGGGCAGGGAAGGAACTCGGGCTGCAATGCTTTCCATAAAGCTTTACAGACCTCCGAAATTATGGAAGACCCTGTGCTTGACACCAGTTTGTAGCTAGCTGCTACAGCCTATTGACTTCCACCTGCAGCTAAAACTCGAATGGTGATTGCCAGTCTCTGAGTATACTGTGCGTACACTGATGCAAAATAAATGGTTGGAGACGATGAACCAAATCGTCAAATCTACCTGCCGACATCTGAAAATATTTGAAATGCATTTCCTCGTCCATGTCTGTCAGTGGCAGGACAGGCACAGAAAATTCACCCTCCTTCAGTTTCAGTCACCATTGTTTGAAGTTTGGGTTTCTTTGTGTTGAGTTTCAACATGAAGAAACTCAACACAGTGGCATAGAAACCCCACCGCCAACTAGCGTTTTGGCAGTGAGTTGCAGAGCGATGCAGACAGACCAACACACAAGTATAAATGCTCACAATGGCGTAGCCCACTTGCATAGGCTGCGGCGTAAGCTGGTATGCACAAGCCTTTAGATAGCATCTATGGAGGGAACTGGACAGTTGACATTTAGGCCAAGGTCCATCATTAGGACGAAGCACTAAAATTTATTAGTAATGACTGGTTGATGAAAAGTGGAGAGATTAATTTTAGCCAGGGTCATTGAAGGCATTGTAATTGTAGGATTCAGCCAAATTCAAAGATATAACAGTAGGGAAATTTGGAGCTTTAACTGACTTACTTCATTTCTGCAGGTTCACGAGAAAGATGTTATTGGAATTGCTCACCATCCACACCAGAATCTAATTGGAACCTACAGTGAAGACGGTCTTCTTAAGCTGTGGAAACCTTAAGTACTTGTTTTTGTCTCCTGTATATTTAGTGGTAATGTTACTGTGTAGGATACTAGGTTCAATACAATTAAGCCACCATTTTAAATTTTAGAAAGCTCTCTACATTCCCCCTTGTAAAAAAAAAACACAAATTGCTGAAGTTACGTGTTTTTAATAATGTTGACTGTATTTCAATTCACCACAGAACTTGGACTATGTTAATAAAATGCTGTTTCTGGCACTGACCAAGTTATGCAGTAATTTGTCACAGCACCTGAAACAAATGATTGTTGTAGTTGAGTTTCTACATAGTTCAGTCGGCTTCTAATTTCAGTGAGGCATTGTATTCAGTTCAGACTATTAATTTGGCTTAAAGCACATCATTTTACTCTCCAAGATTAAAGGACTAACTTCTAACTCCAGGCATTCTCATTCTTAAATTCAGTAAGCAAATTAGTATAGGGTGCAATTAGAACCTTTTCAAAGAGCAAACTTCAGGTTAAGAGAGTATTATGGGTAAAGGTGATGAATTGTATAGCATGGATCAGTACATGGAACTATGTTGTGGCCATAACAGAAACTTGGTTGACAGGGGGGCAGGAATGGGTGATTAATGTATCAATTAAGTTTTTGTCAAAGATAGAGGAGGAGGAGTTGCACTACTAATCAGGACAGCATCACAGCTGCACTCAGGGGAGACATAATAGAGAGGTCAGACAAGATTGAATCCAATCACAAACAAGAGAAAATCTGCAGATTCTGGCAATCTGAGAAACTCAGCAAGCCAGGCAGTATCTATGGAAGGGTACAGTCAACGTTTCAGGTAGAAACTCTTCAGCAGGTCTGGAGGAAAAAAATGCTGTGAAGTTGATTGGTGAAAGAGACAGAAGGCCATGGAAAAAAGAAATGGGGGGGGGGCAACCAGAGGGAGGCAATGGACAGGTAGGGAGATAAGATGAGATATGGAAAAGGGAATGGGAGATGGAGGGGGAGCATTACTGGAAGTTTGGAGAAAACCATGTTCATGCCATTAGGAATATAAGGAGCTTTTGCTTCAACCTAAGTGTGGCCTCATCATGACAGTGGAGATAGCCATGGATGGAAATATCGGAATGGGAATAGAAAGTGGTATTAAAATGGGTGGCCAGTGGGAGATCCCGCTTTAACTGGCAGACCAGAGCATAGGTGCTCAGCAAAGTCTTTCAATCTATGTCGGATCCCTCCTCTATACAGGAGGCCATACTGGAAGCACCAGATACAGTATATTACCCCAACAGACACACAGGTTAAGTGTTGCCTCACCTGAAGGACTGTTTAGGGCCCTGAATGGTAGTGAGGGAGGAGGTATAGCCCTTGTTCCGCTTGCAAGGATAAGTGCCAGAGAGAGATCAGTGGGAGAGACAAATGGACACGGGAGTTGCACAGGGAGCAATCCCTGTGGAAAGCAGGAAGTGGGATTGAGGGAAAGATGTGCTTGGTGCTGGGATCCTGTTGGAGATGGCGGAAGTTTCAGAGAATTGTGGACTGGATGCAGAGGCTGGTGGGGTGTTAGGTGAGGACAAGAGGAACCCTATGCCTGGTAGGGGTGGCGGGAGGATGGGGCAAGAGCAGACATGCATAAAATTGAAAAGTGCAGTTGAGGGCACGTTGATGGTAGAGGAAGGGAAGCCCCTTTCTTTGAAAATGGACATCTTCATTCTAGAATGAAAAGCCTCGTCCTGAGAGCAGATGCAGTGGAGACAGGAATTGAGGGAAGGGGATGGCATTTTCACAAGTAACAGGGCATGAGGAGGTGAATCAATTTGGGTAGAACTCCAGGAAGATCAATTGCAGAGCACAGGAAAGGTATGTTCCTGTTAGGACTAACAGGGATGGGAAGACAAGAGAACCTTGGATGGCCAGAGGTGATGAATTTAGTCAAGAAGAAAAATGAAAAGTATGTAAAGCTGTTGAAGTTAGGATCAAACAAAGCACACAAGGATTATAAAGTCATCAGAAAAGAGCTCAAGGGAATTAGGAAAGCCAGGAGGGGCCATGAAACGTTCTTAGCAAGTAGAATTAAGGTGAATCTCAAGGTATTCTATATATGCGTCAAGAGCAAGAGAATAACTAGGGAGGGTAGGACCACTCAAGGATAAAAAGAGGAACATTTGCTTGGATGCAGAGAATGTGCGTGAGATACTTAATGAGTACTTTGCTTCAGTATTTACCAAGAGGACACGGAGATCTGCACTGAATGCATAAATATGTTAATGAGTGTTACAAGGAAGAGGAAGTGTTGGGGCTACTAATGAGTATTAAGGTGGTTAAGTCCCCAGGGCCTGATGATATTTACCCAAGCTTATTGAAGGAGACAACAGATGAGATTGCTGGGGCTTGACTGGTATCATCTCCATGTCCTCTCTGGGAACAGGCAAGGTCCCAGAGTACTGGTGAGCAGCTGATGTTACCTTTATTTAAAGGGAATGAGGGAAAATCCTGGGAACTATAGACCAGTGAGTCTCAAGCCAGTTGTAGAGAAATTGCTGGAGAACGTCCTGATAGGATATGAGCATTTGGAAACCCATGACCTAATTAGGGAGAGCCAGCATGGCTTTAAGGGCAGGTTGTGTCTTACTAACTGGAATTTTTCTTTGACAGGGTGGTGAGAGATTGATAAAAGTAGGACAGTGTGTGTTGTCTGCATAGATTTTAGTAAGTTGTTTGGCAAAGTCCCTCTTGGGAGGCCAATTCAGAAGATTATGCACAAAGTCCACAATTAATTGGCTGTTTAGATTCAGAACAGGCTTGCACATCAAAGACACGTAGTAGTCAAAGGGACTTATTTGAGCTGGAGGTCTGTAATTAGTGGTGTTCTGCAAGGATCCATGCTGGGACCTCTGGTTTGTGATGTATATAAATGAGCTAGATGAAAAATGTAAATGGGGGGAAATAAGCTTGAAGATAAGATTGGTGGAGTTGTGGATAGTGTAGAAGACTGGCAAAGACTATAGCACAATACAGATCAGTTGCAGATATGGACAGAAATGGCAGATGAAATTTAACCCAGATAAATGAGGTGTTGCACCTTGGTAAGGCAAATGCAAGGAGACAGTACACTGTAAAGACCCTTAAGTGTTGCTCAGGAAATATCTTGGGGTGCAAGTTCATAGCTTCATTGAAGTGCCTATATGAGTCAATTGTGTGGTTAAGGCAGTTTATGGAATGCTCACTTTATTAGTCAAGACATTGAGTTCAAAAGTCAAAAGGTTATGTTGCAGCTTTATGGAACTCTAGTTAAGCCACATCTGGAGTATTACATACTGCTCTGGTTGCCTCATCATAGGAAGGATGCTGAGGCTTTGGAAGCGATGCAGAAGAGGTTTACGAGGATGCTGCCTGGTTCAGAGGGCGTGTGCTATCATGAGAGGCTGGACAAACGCGTTTTCTTTGGAGCAGCAGAGGCTATGAGGAGATCAGAGAGGTTTATAAGATTGAAAGGCATAGATGAAGTAGGCAGTATTCTTTTCCCCATAGGGTAGAAATATCTAATACCATAGAATGCACTACCTGGTATAGAGGTAGAGGCAAATTCATTAGAGGTTTTGAAGAGATGTTTAGATAGCCACATGATGCAAGGAAGATGAACATTGTCTAGGTAGGAGGGATGAGTCCTTGGGGGTGGGGAAAGCAGGTGGGTTGATTACTTTTTAGCTGGTTCACCCTGCTGCTGTACTGTTCTGAGTGGTTATTCACCATCCAATATATACTCTCCACAACTGTAGATACTGAACAGTACTCCATTCAAAGTAAGGACAAACAAAGATTAAGTAAAATTAATCTCAAGACAGTACCTTTTATTTAAATAAATTTTGTGGAATACACCAAACATCCAATACACAGTTTATCCTCCAACTACAAGTAAGACAACCATGATGTTAAACATGTATAAATGATTACCAAGGCTCCAGTCTTCATACTTAAAATCTTCCACAAATATAATTTTAAGTCACAAAGCTGATCTATCTTTAAGAAGTCTGACACTGAACCCCAGTTCTAGGGTGATCATCCTCATCGTCGTGGTAAGCCTCTCCATTGTAGCGGTGCCTTTGCTGCTGTGGATCAAAATCTACCAGGTCTACTTGTTCCATGTCATCAGTGATATCAACCTCATGTCGAGGAGGCAGCAATTTTTCTAGCAGGCCTAATTTATCTGTGTGGATGGAACCGTTTGGAGGAAAGTTCACCTGAAGTCAGAAGGATAGGGAGATTAATTTTTACAAACAATAGTTAATTTTTGAAAGTACGCAACATTGAACTATGACTAGCATAAATAAATACCATTTTCACACACAAAACAAATTGATGTGGAAAATCTGTGGGTCAAGGAACCTATGAACAGGAAGGGAGGAACTATCAAATTTTCAGGTCAAGAACCTTCACTGGAACCAAGAATGGAGTGATACAAGGTCTCAAACTGAAATATTGATAGATTGTCAACTTGCCTCTAATTTAGATGCAACTTGGTCCATGTGAGTTCATCCAGCAGTTCTCCTATCCCCCACCACTACTGTATTGCCATTTTTCCCATTTCAATTAAATATAAATACATCATGTGGATTGAGCACTACCATGGTTAGAGATTTCAGTCAGACAGCATTCTAATTTAGACCAGGATATTGCAAACAAGTCATTTTAAAACCTGCTAACATGATACAAAGCCAGCCTTTTGTAATGTACAAGAATGAACCTGAGTATCACTGTCTACAGCTTTCAATATGTGATTATGAAAAAAGTTCAAGGAGGCCCCAATACTTTGTTCCACGCAGCAAAATAAATTGTAACAATACTGAAAAGAATCAGAAGTATTTCAAGTATAGTCACAATTTAGGTAAAAGCGATAGCAATTCTAGCCAATGAAAAATTTTCATTGAGGTGCCAAGATGTGATCTTCAAAATAATGCTGACTTCCCAGGCACCAGGGATTTACTGGCATTCCAGATATCTATGCAACAAAATGTTGGAGCTCTACAGTAGATCTATTGTACTTTAGTTTACTCAATAATAATTTAACACCATCTACCACTCCATGGAAATGTCACCAACTTCTAACAATAACCTCTGGAAAGAGGAGAAATGAAGTGTATAATTAGTGGACTTAAAGCAGCTATTAGGTGGTTAATTATTTGCCTCCCTGCCTATCAAATGGATCTTCAAGTCAGTACAGGTCTGGTTCATGCTTGTTTTAAGTTGGTGTACAGTCAATCGCACAAAGCACAAGCAGCTAGATAAAATACTTCTGCTGATTGGCAGGTTAGATTTTCATATGGATTGTCATTTTGTGAAGTACTAGAAACAGTTGAGTTTCCAGATCAACAAAAAAAAATAAAAAAAATCCTATTTAAATCAGCCACTAGACAGCCCAGCCTACTCCAGTAATAGCCAAAATTCCATATGGAAGCAAGAAACGTTCCATGTTACCAAGCTTCTGGAAAAATTTGGTCATCCAATCCAAATTTCTCAAATTTTAAGTTGTAATTCTGTACATTTGATGTTTCAGGTTACGCTACCAAATTAGCACTTTTACATTCAATTTTAATTTCAGACAACTGAAATCTTTCAACACAACTACTGATGAGATTCAACAGTAACTTGCTTGGATATGCAAGCCTTGCAAGTATTTCCTTCTGGCCATGAAATCATTGATCAGCATCAATCTTAAAATGGTTACTAAGCTTTTTCCTAACAGAGGCATGCTTCGTGTATCGGACGATCCTCAAGAAAATCATTTTTCCTCATCTTGAATAAAACTGAACCTTGAGGCATAGCTTGCTTTATGGAAAATGGCACTTTCTTGAATCACACAGTACTATAACAAAGAATGATAATCCAAGGCATGTCACCTTTGGTTGGTTCAGTCTAACAGCATCTTAAAATTGAGGGCTGAAGTCATGTTTGTCCCTTATTTAGGACAAAGTAAGGATCACTTCTACTTCTGAATTCAATTAGGTGTTCAAAAAAATTGCAACATGCAGTATGAAGAATTTATCCTGAAGTCATTGATTTCATATTAATCATGGTGATATATGAAGTAATAAATACCTTAATTAGAATTGTATTTAATTTAGAACTAGTAAAATACCAATCTTGCAGTGAATGGCCATAGTTGTAACCAAAACCAAGCACTGTATCCTGATAAATAAACAATCTTCAATTCTGATACAGGTTGCAACAGTAAATATCAAATGGTTGGTAGTAATAATTTATATGGGTTTAATATTTCAAATATGCAATCTTTAACCAGTCATTAAGGGGTTCAACACCAAGTTAGGGACAAAAGGCAAGATTACTGATTGGTCCCCATCTTGCAAACAATTGCATACCTTGAACTGAATGATTAGACGACCCTTTTCATATGGTCTACGATAAATAGGAAATCCCTCATTCAACACACACTTGATATCCCCATGCTTAACAATGTGACCTGCAAAACAAAATGGTAGTAGTATTTAACTGAAGATTTTAAAAAAGATCTTCCTTTCTACACAAAATAACAATGTGCCTTCCATCTATGCCATTGTTATTCTTGGTGTACTCTGCAAATAGCATTCCTAATTGTACAATAGAACTTGCCCCTTTCTTAATGAAAAGGCAAGATAATAAAAAGAGACCAACCCAGAATATCCTTGCCTGAAATGGAAAACCACTTTTATGCTACTTACCAGGATGTGATGTAATGATAATAACTCTTTTATCCAAAGTTGTGATTGGACGCTGAAAGCCACAAAGAGCCTCTACCAATTCTAGTTCCATTTGCATGACTAGATCTTCCCCTTGCCTAAAAAAATGAGAAAACCATAAATGAAATTTTTAACCATGCTCATTTCATAATTCACAAATTCAATTGGCATTGTTACTTTAATTACCTGGTGAAGACACCGTGGTCTTTTTGGTCAAGAACAATAATGATATCTCCAGGTTCTAATCCAGGTTCCTGGTCACCTTCGCCATGGAATGTTAATTTCTGTCCATCCTTCATACCTTTTAACCAAATGTCAAGGTGACAATTAGATAAAATGCTTAAAAAGACATTTTATAAAAGCCACGAATAAAATGGCTACAAAATAATTCAAAACAGTAAGTGAATTACTTCTGCAACACATAGTAGGCAACTTGGTCCCTTGTACCTACTCCCACCATTCAATCAGATCATGGCTGATCCTCAAGCATAATGCCATTTTCTTGTACTAACATACTAAAACATATTGCTCTACCTTGAATATACAACTAAACCCTTTTAGCAAATGTAGAAAGTGGCAAATGTTCATCACCGCCTGATTAAACAAATCTATCTTAATTGTCTTGAATGAACGACCCTTTTTTGACACAGTGAATCAAGATTCAAGAGATTCAAGACCAGGAAAGCATCATCTTTGTGTTTACCCCGTTAAACCTTGTAAGAATTTGTCATCTTCCCCCCACCCAAGACCACCACCTGATCTTGTGAACATCAGCTTCATCTCTTACAGAACAGTCCCCATTCCAGATTGAAAGTCTTTGAAAATTCACAAACTTTACTAAATGACCGCTTTTTGGGAGGGTTGACATAAATTATCAAATGCCTGGTACATTGCTGGCGTTTAGGCTAGCAGGGATAAATTACATCCAACCACAAATCAACAGGTTTTGAAATCAGTCCCAAATATCACGGCAATATGAATGAGAATGTTCCATGGCTTGGACTGCTTTTTTTTGGGGGGAGGGGGGAAGAATGGACAAGAATGAAATAACAACGTTCACCAAATGACTTCAGGTCAGATTTGGAATTATAAAACAAACATAACATTGATGGCATGGTTAGGTTTTGATTTTACACCCAAGCCAACCTGTTATAGTTACTGAAATTGGTGGGAATAATGAATGAAAAGAATCAGAATGAGGTTTAATGTCACAAACATATGTCACAAAATTTATTGTCCTTGCAGCAACAGTACAATGCAATACATAATAATTGAGAAAATTAAGTTAAATTAGTACCAAAAAAAGGTAGTGTTCATGTCCATTCAGAAATCAGACGGTGGGGGAAAACAGCTATTCCTGAATTATTCTATGTGCACCTTCCTGATAGTAGCAATAAGAACAGGACATAAGCTGGGTGATGGGGGTCCTTAATGATCTGATTTCACCTTTGAGGCATCACTCCTTGAAGATATCCTACTACAGAGGCTAGTGCCTATGACGGAGCTGACTAGATTTACAAGTCTTATTTTGATCCTGTGCAGTAGCCCCCACATATCAGACGATGTTGCAGCCAGTTAGAATGCTCTCCACAGTACATCTGTACTGTGTTTTCGGTGACATACCAAATCTCCTCAAACTCCTGAAGAAATATAGCTACTATCGTGCTTTCTCTGTAATTGCAATACAAGACCATAAGACATAGGAGCAGAATTAGGTCAGCTGGTCCATTGAACCTGCTCCGCCATTCAATCGTGGCTTATCCATTCCTCCCCTCTTCCTCAACCCATTACTTCTCTCTGTAACCTTCGATGCCATGTCCAATCAAGAACCCATCAATTTCTACCTTAAATAGACCCAATGACCCGGCCTCCACAGCTGCATGTGGCAACAAATTCCACAAATTTACCACACTTTGGCTAAAGAAATTTCTCTGCATCTCTGCTTTGAAAGGGCACCCCTGTATCCTGAGGCTGTGCCCTCTTGTCATAGACTCTCCCACCATGGGAAATATCTTTTCCACAGCTACAGTCTAGGCCTTTCAACATCCTAAAGGTTTCAATGAGATCCCCCTCTCATCCTTCTGAATTCCAGCGAGTACAGACCCAGAGGCATCAAACGTTCCTCATATGATAATCCTTCTATTCCTGGAATCATCCTTGTGAACCTCCTCTGGACCCTCTCCAATGCCAGCACATCTTTTCTAAAATGAGGGGCTCAAAACTGTTCACAATACTCAAGGTGAAGCTTCACCAGTGTCTTGAAGCCTCAGCGTCACATCCTTGCTCTTGTATTCCAGACCTCTTGAAATGAATGCCAATACGGCATTTACCTTCCTCACCACTGGCTCAACCTGCAAGTTCACCTTTAAGGCTTTCAGCAGAAGGACTCCTAAGTCCCTTTGCATCTCAGGTTTTTGGATTTTCTCACTGTTTAGAAAATAGTCCACACATTTATTTCTTCTACCAAAGTGCATGACCTTGCATTTTCCAACATTCTATTTCATTTGCCACTTTTTTGCCCATTCTCCAAATCTAATTCTTTCTGCATCCTACTTGTTCCTTCAACACTACCTGCCCCTCCACCAATCTTTGTATCATCTACAAACTTGGCAACAGAACCATCTATTTCATCATTCACATCATTTATATACAGCATAAAAAGAAGTGGTCCCAATGCCGACCCCGGCGGAACACCACTAGTCACCGGCAGCCAACCAGAAAAGGATCCTTTGGGTTCAGGAAAGATCCTCAGAGATAATGACACCTAGGAACTTGAAATTGCCCACCAGTGATCTTTTTATAAGGACTGGTGTGTGTTCCCTTGACTTGCCCTTTCTGAAGCCCACAATCTTCCTTGGTCGACATCGAGTTGCTGCGACACCACTCAACTACCTGATATATCTCACTCCTCTAAACCCTCACCACCATCTGAAATGAAGTAATGAATATGTAAAATAATTCATAACCTTTGATGTTTCAATGGTGCAAAAGGGAATGGGCCTACTGCTGAGATCAAAAACTCAAGACTGCACCAAGATCAGTTGGAGGTCTGATCAAGCCGCCACTCCACACCTTGAAGCCCAGCAAAGTAGAGGTGATAAAGCATATCCAGAGTCAAGCCCCCCACTTCACGGTCAAGGCCAGCAATACAGACATTGGGACAAAAGACACCTGCGATTGACGGGCTGTCCCAGGTCAGAGTACGTCCATGACAGCAGGAGGCACAAGAACCGGTCAGTTGTTGGTGCTTGGAGCGCAAGCCACAGGGTACTGTCCCAGCTAGTCCGGGACCGACCCCAATCAGTAATTCGGAAGTTATAGCCTGATTTTTGGGGGGGGGGGGGGGGTGGGAAGGGGGTATACATTATATATTGTGGCCATGTGTATCAACACTTGTAAGCTGCCCCAAAACGTACTTGTGTTCAATATTGATGCATTGTATGTTTCAACACATGTGATACACAAATCTGAATCTTTTGACATTAGACAGTTTAAACACTATATAAACTAGAAACAGTTCTTCCAAGCTTCACAAGTTGAACACGGGCTTTTCAAACAGCCAAAACTTAAATGCCCAACATGGAACAGCAGAATACAAAAAAAATTCCAATATTAAACATTTCCACAAACTGCTAACAAGTTCCTTTAGCAAGTGCAACAAGAAACAGTAAATAAAGTGATTTTCCACAATCCCTTTTGATATTATAGTTAATATAATACCTTTGTCAATATGAACTTCCAGAATCTTTTTTTCCACAACAATTTTTCTTCCACTGCAGACTTTGCATCTATCCTTGGGGTTGATGCGCTCTCCTTGGCCATGACATTCTTGGCACACAGACTGAATTTGTTGAACCATCCCTGGTCCGATTTGGTGAATTCGTACTTGCATACCTGATCCTCGACAAACAGGACAGCACTCTACTGAGCCTTTCTTGCCACCACGACCTAAAGGCAGACAGGTTATAGATTATCAAAGGAGACACATAACCCTTTACACATTAACAAAGTTCAAAATAATCCATCAAATCCTAACTTGTTGTGAAGATATATACCACTTATCAACATCAGCACTGAGTACTACGTGAATTTAAAATCCACTCTGCTTTGCTACAATTGACAGCTGAGTATATTTTCTGCCATAAATGTAAACTGGAAGACGGTCCAGATCAGACAGCAGGCATTAAAAACACATGGAGAAACTTCAGAATGCTGAAGTAAAGAGAATGAGAGTCAATGTATTAATATAAATCCAGGTTCTATAAACAGCTAAGAATAATTTCTGGAACTTCTTCAATGCAGCACTGGGAAAGGACTGAAGAGTATTAATGTTGGGAATCAAGACTGGGCAGGTGCATCGGGCTCAGTTTTGGTTTCCTGTTGGAAAGAACTGCAGATTTAAAAAAATAATAAAACTAACATTTAAGGAGAAATTATTCCTTCTTAGAAAATGCACGTACACATCTTTTACATGCTCCCTTAAAGTATTTAGGATGTTGTGCACAGGTTGTAAAGAATCACATTTACCTGGCCCCCTGACGTTAGCACAGTTCTAAATATAAGCATGTACCATTCCACAGACTGCTAACTAATTAAACTTCCTAGTGAGTACAGTATTGTCAATTTTTTCAGCTCAAACTTTAAATCAGAATATTTGAGACACTTCTCAAAAACTTTATTACTTAAGATGTACACAAGAGGATGCAAAAGATATCTGCACAAAGGTAGTATCTAGCATTAATGGAAGACTGAGGATGAGGAAAATTAGTCATAGGGAATGGAACTTTGATTATACATGGTTGAGGATGGTAGGGCTGGAATCAGGATGTTAGTGTGCCATTATAACTGCAACAAAAGCTTTTCAATGCATTAGATCACCAAATGATTAGGTGTTTGCAATGGTTTAGAAGAGCATAATGGTGTGTTAATTTGAAATTTGCAAGGAATAGGAGATGTTTTAAAAAAAGAACTAAATTATGCATTTTACATCATTGGGAAAAGTCTTAATCTACTCCGAGTACACTAATACCCCTCAATGAATCTCCATGCAATCTGGATTACAAATAGCTTTCTCTGGACCAAGTTTTAAGTGCCCAAGTCTAGAGGCTACTATTTCATGAACAGCAGAGAACTAAAAAGATGTGTTTTCACACACTGGTTTGTAGGGTAGGGGTTTGTATGGGGATTTCACGGATAACACTGGAAATGTCTGAAATAGTTCACAAGGAGAAATATGAAAATCAAAATTTATTCAATACTGTTATTTCCATCAGTTAATGATACTGCTTTGCACAATTCACTGCAGATGTCTTGTTTTTTGTAAAAGTGATCATACTAAGGACTAAACCCTATCCATGTTCTGATAATTTACAAAGATGACCAAATTCATGAATAAATTCCAATCTAAAGGTACAGCAACTTACTTTCATAAAGGTTTTAATACTATGGAGGCAGAGTGGTACAGGAATCTTGGAGGGAAAGGGTGGAGGAATTGATAGCAACATGAAGTGAATAAAATAGGATTTTATTGGATGTTCGTTTATTCATGTAGATTCACGGACTGACATTCAGTACTGAAGCTTCTACTATAGAGATGTTTTGACAGTCAAATTAATACAGCATGGACACAGGCTCTTTGTCCATACTAACTATATTGCCCACCAAGCTAGTACCATCTGTCCACATTTGGCCCTCATTCCCCTAAATTTCTCCTATTCATGTACTCATCTCAATGAGTAATTGTTGATGACATATTCCATACCTTCACACTTCTCACATATTACATTCTTCTGTAGGGCTAATTTTCTAGTGGCTCCATTGTACATATCCTCCAATGACACAGAAAGCTGATGGACCACATTTTTTCCTGGAGTTAAAATAGAACTTCCAATTTATTTGTGAATGTCACACTTGCAATTAACATGCAAAATAATTTGTCATTAACAAAGGCAGAAAAGTTTAAAAATTCACATAAAACAATATTACAGTTCAATTCTGCACAATGGCTTAACTACACGTGGTTGCTCCAGTCTATTTAATCATAAACCATTGCCAATCTTTCCCATCAGCTACTAGAAGCTGGATTTTGCCAAGCACTCTCTACTGATCAAAACATTTCATTGTTTTGATTTAACATTTCTTAAGACCAAGTTTGACAATTTTTTGTCCATACTTACAATAGTCAAGTTTTCATCGACAGCAAGCTCTAAGCTATTTGAGCAGCTCAAGTCAAAATTGATTTTTATTCACACTCCATGTCAAAATTCTTGTACAGAGCATTTAAAATAAGCTCACATTAAAGACTAAAGATAGAGCTGAGAAACTTAAATACTTTGGATTTGAGATACGTGAGATTGTATTTATAGACTACATTACTAATATTGGAGAAATTGCACTTGTTACACCACCTTGCCAGCTGAAAGGAAAGTTAAGTCTTAAGGTTTCAGCAAATTATATGTATAATTACACAAGTGCCTGCAATTGGCAACAAATAGCAGTTAATTACCAAGTCATTTCATTTTACAAATAAATACACTTTTATCACCCAGTGCACAAATAGACAAATGCTGTTAATATACATGATCTTCCACCATTTGTCTCAGGTACATGCAAACACATGCAAGTTTATAAAGGACATTTAATTGTAAACCCACGTACTTAAGATTTTTGTAAATAATGCAAATTCAAAATGAAAGTAATTTCTACCTCTCCTTTCTCTATGCATTCTGCCTCCTCCACCAAAGAACATGTCAAAGATGTCCATTGGCGAGCCAAATCCACCACCACCGCTACCACCTTCTTTGATGGCTTGTTCACCACCTCGGTCATATAGTTCACGTTTTTTGGAATCAGACAGTACTTCATAAGCTTGGGAAATCTGTTTAAACTATGATATAGAGGAAACAAGTTATCACGTGCCAGATTAATTAAAAAGTTTTCAGCATCAAAACAGCCCAAAATACAATACCCAACCTGTACAATTCTGAATGGCTTTATAACTTTAACGTGCAGTTTTAGACATCTATAGAAATTAATGTCTAGCTTTGAGACTTAACTGTGCAAGTTATAAAAAGTAGTTATTGACTTTAATTCTAATTTTCACACTGATAAGTCTGTTTAGCTTGTTACAATAACATCACTGTTCAATGTGCTCCATATTAAATTTCTGTATACTAAGCAGTACAACCCTGAAGCAGACAGGCAAGACCACAAGATGTGAGCAGAAGTAGGCCATTCAGCCCACTGAGTCCGCTCCACCATTCAATCATGGGCTGATCCAATTCTTCTAGTCATCCCCACTCCTCTGCCTTCTCCCCATACCCTTTGATGCCCTGGCTAATCAAGAACCCATCTATCTCTGCCCTAAATACACCCAATGACCTGGCCTCCACAGCCGACTCGTGGCAAAAAATTTCACAGATTTACCATCCTCTGATTAAAGTAGTTTCTCCGCATCTCAGTTCTAAAAGGACATCCTTCAATCCTGAAGTCGTGCCCTCTTGTCATAGACTCCCCTACCATGAGAAATAACTTTGCCATATCTAATCTGTTCAGGCCTTTTAACATTCAAAATGTTTCTGAGATCCCCCTCTCATTCTCCTGAACTCCAGGGAATACAGCCCAAGAGCTGCCAGACATTCCTCATACAGTAACCCTTTCATTCTGGAATCATTCTTCTGAATCTTCTCTGAATCCTCTCCAATGTCAATATATCCTTTCTAAAGTAAGGAGCTCAAAACTGCACACAATACTCCAAGTGTGGTCTCATGAGTGCCTTATAGAGCCTCAACATCAATTCCTTGCTCTTATATTCTATACCTCTAGAAATGAATGTCAACATTGCATTCGCCTTCTTTACCACTGACTCAACCTGGAGGTGTCGTGCACAAGGACTCACAAGTCCCTTTACATCTCTGCATTTTGAATTCTCTCCCCATCTAAATAACAGTGTCATTTATTTCTTCCACCGAAGTGCATGACTGTACATTTTCCAACATCGTATTTCATTCGCCACTTCTTTGCCCATTCCCCTCAACCAGTGGTGATCAACCACCAACCTCAACCGGTAGCAAAGCGAGGAAACGATATGAAATGGTATGAGTCAGCTGAACCTTTCCTCATTCCCTGTCACACACTGTCGGCCGGTCCGCAAGAATACTGTCAATATCAAATCAGTCCGCAGTGCAAAACAGGTTGGGGACCCCTGCCCTAAACTATCTAAATTTCTCTGCTGGCCGTTTCTTGAACACTATCTGTGCCTCCACCCACCTTTGTATCAGCAGCAAACTTAGCCACAAATCCATTAATCCCATAGTCCAAATCATTGATATACATCATAAAAAGCAGCAGTCTCAACACTGACCCCTGTGGAACTCCACTGGTCACCGGCAGCCAACCAAAATAGAATCCTTTTATTTCCACTCTGTTTCCTGCCGATCAGCCAATGTTCCACCCATGCTAGTAACTTCCCTGTAATTCCATGGGCTCCATCTTGCTAAGCAGCCTCATGTGCGGCACCTTGTCAAAGGTCTTCTGAAAATCCAAGTACACATTTACTGCATCTCCTTTATCTACCCTGCTTGTAATTCCCTCAAACAATTGCAGGAGTTTAGTCAGGCAGAATTTTCCTTTCAGAACCCATGCTGGCTTTGGCCGATCTTGTCATGTGCCTCCAGGTACCGCATAATTTCATCGCTAATAATCGATTCCAACAACTTCCCAACCACTGATGTCAGGCTAACAGGTCTACAGGATCCTTTCCGTTGCCTCCCACCCCTCTTAAATAGCGGAGTAACATTTGCAATTTTCCAGTCAACCAGTACAATGCCAGAATCTATCGACTCTTGAAAGATCATTGTTAATGCCTCTGCAATCTCTCTAGCTGTTTCCTTCAGAACCTGAGGGTGCATTCCATCAGGTCCAGGAGGTTTATCCAGTTTCAGACCATTAAGCTTCCTGAGCACCTTCTCAGTCATAATTTTTACTGCACACACTTAACTTCCCTGATATTCTTGACTGTCTGGTATACCGCAGATGTCTTCCACTGTGAAGACTGATGCAAAATACGCATTCAGTTCAGCCATGGTAGTGTCCTCCTTCCATTTGAAAATTTCTTCTTATTTGGAATATATATCTTCCACTTCCCTCAGTTTTCGCAGGAACTCCAGCCATTGCTGCTCTGCTGTCCTTCCTGCTAGTGTCTCTTTCCAGTCAACTGTGGCCAGTTCCCCACTCAAGCTATTGTAATTTCCTTCATTCCACTGAAATACCGACACATTGAAACTGAGTTTCTCCTTCTCAAGCTTCAAAGTGAATTTGATTATATTGTGATCACTGTTCCCCAAGGGTTCCTTAACCTTAAGCTCTCTTATCACCTCTGGATCATTGAACAACACCCAATCCAGCACAGCTGATTGCCAAGTGGACTCAACAACAAGCTGTTCGAAAAAGCCATCCCTGAGACATTCAACAAATTCTCTGTCGAGGTCCAGCACTGACCTGGTTTTCCCAATCCACTTTCATGTTAAAATTCTCAATGATTATCATAACCTTGCCCTTCTGACACACCTTTTCTATTTCCTGCTGTAATTTGTATTCCTCATCCCAGCTGCTGTTTGGAGGCCTGTATACAACTGCCTTTAGGGTCCTTTTACCTTTGCCATTTCTTAACTCAACCCATAGACACCTTACACCTTCCAATCCTATGTCATCCCTTTCTAATGATTTAATATTATTTCTCATACACAGGGCCACACCACCCCCTCTGCCTACTAAACAATATTTCCGATACACCGTATATCCTTGGGCGTTCAACTCCCAATGGCAACCATCCTTTAGCCAAGTTTCAGAGATGGCCATAACGTCATACTTGCCAATCTGTAGCCAAATTTCAAGATCATCCATTGTACAAGGAGGAAACAATCATTTAAACTAAAACACGTTGTGTGTTTGAGATCGAAACTCTGCACAGGGCAACATCTTGAAGGGTATCTGTCCACTGATGACCTCTCACATGCCATCAAACTAAAATATATTCATTTCAGAATATTCAAAGTATGTTTTTTAAATATTTGTTTCCAATTCATTTCTTTGCTGATTCCATTAGTAGTCACAAAGCAGGCCGTCTTGTAATATTGTGACCCAAAATAATAACAGCTTCTACAGAAAACTATGCTACTTGTTATAATGAAAACAAGGATGCACAGCCAAATACAATTCCTAGCTGTGTTACAAGATTTTCAATTGCTACTTATGTAACCTGAAAAGTTAACCAGAACTGATAATAGATTAAAAGCTTTTACAAACTACTCTTGAAAAAGACTGAAAATGTAATACTAAGGAAATGTGGAATTTTAAATTAACATACCAAGCCAAAATTCCCCATTCAACAAAATAGAGAATGTTGGAAGAACTCAGATCAAACAGCATTCATGAAATTGAAGGTGTAAATTGATAGTTCAGAGAAAAGACTCAGGGAAAACAGGAAAAATTGCAACATATAGCAGTATGGGTGGGGAGGGGCGAGGAGTAGCAGAGGCTGCTCGATGAAACAAGATGGGAAAGATTGATAGGCAGATTGAACCAGGAAGGGGAAGGAATGCCTGAAATGACAAGAAAAAAGAAAACTAGGTTGATAAGCAAGTGCATGTGTGGGAGGAAACGCTGGGGATGTGTTATCTGCAATTAGAGAATTCGACATTCAAACATTGGGTTCTAAACTACCCAAGCAAAACATAAAATGTTGTTGTCTAATTTGCAAAGCAGAAGCAGAGGACAGGCAGATCAATGTGGAAGCAGGAAGGGAGAGTCAATATGCAACCGGAAGCTCAAGAAGGCCACTGGGGACAGAATGCAGGTGCCTGACACACAAGTCACCGAGTACAAGTTGGGTGGTGAGAGGTGAAAGGACACATATAACACCTCAAATGGTGACCACTCATGATATTAAGGTGTGGTTGGTGGAAGATGATATTGGATGCAGATGCTGGTCAGGAGAGAGGAAAGAAAGGATCAAACTCTATTGCCAGTTTAAACATAAGATATTCTGCAGATGCTGGAACTCTGCTGGAACAATAACACAAAATAGTGGAGGAACTCAGCAAGTCAGTCAGCATCTACAGAAAGGAATAAACAGTTAATGTTTCAGAACTGACGAAGGGTCTTGGCCAGAAACTAAGTTCCTCCAGCATTTTGTTTCTGCTGCCATTTTTTCTGGGGAGGGGATGAGTGGTGTGAGCAGATGTGGGGGAAATGAGGGAATGTCTCCAACAGCTCCATCAACTATGGCAGAAGAAAACAATTATTTCTGAAAAAAGTTGGCATTTTGGAAGCACTACAGTAGTAGGCTTCACCTTGAGGACATGTGGAAGAAAAAGAGAAATTGAGGAAAAGGAATAGAATCCTAACAAGAATCGGGATGTATAGTCAAGGTAGTGGTTGGAGTCAGTAGGTTCATATTTGATGTCAGTGACAAGTCTGTCTCCTGAGATTAAGACAGATGCAGGAAAGGAAGGTAATCCAGGGGAATGAAAACTGATGAAAGATAGGTGGACATAGGTGATGAAATTGAGTCCTGTACAAGTGTAACCAACAGAACCAATGTAGCAGAGAAAAAGATTGACAGGGTTGGGGAGGATGCAAAGAAAGGCTCAGAAAAAGGACTGTTTAATATAGCTACAGATGGGAAAGAATTTCTTTTTACTTAAGATTCACTGGTTAACCTTAAGTGAAAACGCACACTTACCTTTTCACCTTCATTTGGATTCTTATCAGGATGGTATTTCAAAGCTAGTTTTCTGTACGCTTTCTTGAGTTCATCTGAACTTGCATTGGGCTTAACCCCCAAAACATCATAGAATGCAGTTTCCTTCACCATCTTTCACTGTAATGTACAAAGAAATATAATTAAACCTTGCAAAGATAAACAATGCAGTTTTGAAGTCCACCACAAATAAGTCCCTTGATCTCCTTCAATATACAGCCAAGTATATTCATGCCCTAAAGATCAAGTTTGCACTTGCAAAGTTATATGGAATTAACCAGTGATCCTGGTTAATGGGGACACATGGGGACCAGTACATTTTGGACCAATTAAGCAGCTGTCCCAATTAGCTTCAAGTTTCATGGAAATTGTTAAAGGTATAAAAAGACAAACATAGTCATACTTTATTGATCCCAGGGAAAATTGGTTTTCGTTACAGTTGCACCATAAATAGTAATAAGACCATAAATAGTTAAATAGTAATATGTAAATTATGCCTGGAAATAAGTCCAGGACCAGCCTATTGGCTCACCATTTAAGTGAGTTAAACTTATTTAAATGAAATACAGAACAAATATGAACAATACCAATATACTACAGTCCTATAAAGCTAAGTTCCTAATAAAGGAATTCAACCAATGTAGACTGCCATGTTCTTTTAACTGACTGTAAATTAACAATGCAGACAGTGCAGATAATGGATTACGACTTCATACAATGCTCAGGACAACTGAATCTTCCATATGTTCATTTTCATTGTAAAATTCAAGATGATTTGTCACTACCTTCAAATTATTCTTAATTCTTATTTTGCTGAAGTAGCGAAATCATTTTGTTTTCACTCAGTCATTTCTAGCATCTCCAAGACTAAACGTTTGAAACTGTTCGCTCTACACAGTGTAGTGTTTAACAGACAGACAAGGGCACGGGACTGATGCTAGTTAGAAACTATTTAGCAAGTCTCCTGTCCCAATTAGTGTCCCAAATGAACTAAAGGAAGTATGGCTATTTTCTTTTGTTCTTCAAGAGTTGCTCAAATAAGCAGCTGCCCCAATTAACCAGAATCCACTGTATTAGGTCAATGGAATTTGCAATCTGTACCAAACTAGAAATAGCCAGGATGTATATATGGCTGGGTGGGAGGGGAGGGGGGAGGAGGGGAAGCACATATAATGGGCCGAATGACCTTTGTTTAACTTTTCTTTAATTTTGTGTATTGCTAATCATTTACAAGTAAAGATGCGTCACAATGTGGGAAGTTCCTATGACATTGTTTCAGAATCATTTATTAAAATACACCACCAATAAAAATAGTTTCAGTATTACAACCTTCTACCTTGAGTACTTCAATTACAAATCAATAACTGGTAAAGGAGGATTTTCCTATTAAAACATTACCTCAAAATGTTTCACACTGATTAAATTTTCTTACATTGTCTTTGTTTAGCACGTCATCCAGAAGAGGACACTGGAGCACCATTGCCCAAGTAATGCATTTAAATTTAGTCGAGAAACAAACATTATCGTCACACTGCAATACACACCAACCACTTATCACCAACAGCTTTCAGCATTCTCTACACAGTACTCATGAACATGAATTAAAAGCAATAACTTCAGCCTTTTGTGCCATGATCCACCATTCAATAAAATTACAACTGATCATTACCTCAGCACCACTTTCCTCCTGATAAGACCAGAAGATATTAGAGCAGCAGAATTAGGCTGTTCAGACCATCAAGTCAATCACACGGCTGATTTATTTTCTCTCAATCCAATTCTCCTGCCTTTCCCGGTAATCTTTGATGGCCTCACTAATCAAAAACCTATCAACCTTTATTTTAAATACTGTATGTTCAATGACTTAGATTCCACAGCAGCCTAGGACAATAACCTCCAGATTCACCACCCTCAGGCTAAAGAAATTACTCATTTTTGTTCTGAAGAGACATCCTTCTATTGTGAGGCTTCTCTGTGTGCCTAGACTTTCCCACTATTTCAATGTCCTCCCCACATCCCCTCTATCTAGGCCTTTCCCGGTCCCTTCAGCAACTTCAGAACCCTGGGGTCTAGCCCATCTGGTCCAGTTGACTTGCCTCTTTGTAGCTTCCCAAGCCCCTTCTCCTTAGTAATAGCAAATATTCTCACTTCTGCCCCCGACACTTTCAAAGTTTTGGGATGTTGCTGATGTCTTCCAGTGAAGACTGACACAAGATATGTATTCAGTTTGTCTCCCTCTTTCTTGTTCCCTATTACTACCTCTCCAGTGTCATTTTCCAGTGGTCCAATATCCATTCCTGACTCTTAACATCTGAAAATACTTTTGGTATCCTCTTTGATTTTTTGTTGTTTTTTTTTTAAAAAGCTTCCCAATCATCTAACTTCCCACTAATCTTTTTTTGCTATATTATATGCCCTCTCTTTTTGCTTCTGTGCTATCTTTGATTTCCCTTGTCAGCCATTGTTGCCTCATCCTCCCTTTAGGATGCTGCCGCTTTGTGATGAACCAATACTGCACCCTCAGAATTATTCCCAGAAACTTCAGCCATTGCTACTGGACTGTCATCCCCACTATTGTCCCCTATAATCAACAATGGACAGCACCTCTCTCATGCCTCTAGTTCCCTTTACTGAATTGGGAAACGATACATCAAATCAGAATTCCGTATGTTTCAGTGAGATCAATTGTCTTCTAAACTCAGGAACACTGACTTCTCTAACTTCCATTAATGCCCCACCTCCCCCTCGAACCCCATCCGTTAATATATATATATACACACACACTTTTTCTCTCTCTCTCCTTTTTCTCCCTTTGTCCCTCTCACTATAATCCTTGCCCATCCTCTGGGCTTCCCCCTCCCCCTTTTCTTTCTCCCTGGGCCTCCTGTCCCATGATCCTCTCATATCCCTTTTGCCAATCACCTGTCCAGCTCTTGGCTCCATCCCTCCCCCTCCTGTCTTCTCCTATCATTTCAGATCTCCCCCTCCCCCTCTCAAATCTCTTACTAGCTCTTCTTTCAGTTAGTCCTGACGAAGGGTCTTGGCCTGAAACGTCGACTGTACCTCTTCCTAGAGATGCTGCCTGGCCTGCTGCATTCACCAGCAACTTTGATGTGTGTTCGCCACTATCTAGTTAAGCCTGATCTAAGGTACTAGTTAAATTCACCAATGCACTAGTCCCAGCACTATTTGTGAATCACATCCCCAAAAGGACAGCTTGCTTTCCCAGATATTGGTGCCTGTGCACCATCTCTCAATAGCTATCCAGTCAATCCTACTGCAATGCTCTTTAACCAAGGGACTGCACAGCACTCATCTTAAGCATTAATCTAATTGATATCTTAATTTACAACAGAAGTGCTGAAGTAAGATTGGTCAAGGACCATCAAGGTTAAAGAGAATAGTCCCAGAATAATCTGTTTATTTCAGATATCCAGCATCTGCAGTATTTTTCTTTAAAGTTCCCACAAAACCTGGTAGTTGTCAATCCCCTTATAAACCACTGTACTAAGAATATGAAAAACACAGCTATTCACAAAGATAAATTCAGTAAATCGTTAAAAATAAAACAAAATTAATCGCACTTTAATTCTGGTACAATTTTAGGCCAATATGTCTACCTACATACAATGCCGGTAAACTTTTGTATTTTCAGCCCAGAAGCAGTAACGACGTCGTAATTTACCGTGAAGCTAGGAGTAGCAGAGGCCTGACCAGAATTCTAATCAGCAAAATGAGAGCTGTTATTCCAAGGGCGACTGAAATCAGGCTTCGACAGACTAGATGGGCAATTCAAAATTGCTAAGAAACAGCACACATTTGACCACTGCGCCTTTGCCTCTTTCCAATTATATTCAATTTCCTGGAATTTTTAAAATCCAGGTACTCGCAGTCTCCATAGAGATAATCTAACAACGTTTATGGATGATATCCACGAGAACCCATCCGACTCTGGAGACAATGACCGGCTGGAAGTACCACAGCCTGGTCACACGGGCTGCATACCGGCGACCGCGGCCGGACGGTCACGTGGGCCAGGGGCCGCCTTCCGCCACCGGAAACTGGGAGTAGAGAGACGGACAGAATGTCGACGGGCCCGGGGTCTCATGTGGCGAGGCCGCCATCTGTAACAGAAAGGGGTCGGGGCAAAGAGGCTCACACTTTTAATCCAGATGTTTGACACGTAAACCAATAAAAAAAAACGAGGAAGAGAAATACAGCAGCAGCACGTTTATGATCGTACGAGGTTATTACAGTTATAAAGAAATAAATGGTCAAACTCTGGCCAAAGCATTAACACACAGATGTTCTGAGAGAGCCTTACGGGGTACAAAGCTTCAGCAAGCCGCAAGACGAGTTAAATCCCTTACCAACCATCACTTACCCACAGCTGCTCTGAACACACCAAGAACCTTCTGGAAATTTCGGCTTCTTTGCCGGCTCATACGGGCACTTGTGGGCCGGCTCTTGACGTCAGGATCAGGAAGTCCAACCTCGGCCGGAGGCGCGCATGCGTAGCCTCGGAAGAAGGTGTGAGTAGAGTTGTGTTAAGCAAAAACATGCAGATACCGGACGTACGAGAGAAAAACAAGAACATTCTGGAAATGCAGAATGTAATTGTAACATTTTGTTTCTCCTTTGTAGTTCAATTTAGTGGACGTCTATTCAAATCAGCTGGTTGAAGAGTTTACCACCTGACTTTCTTCCCATTGATGGGACCTGATCTGCTGAGTTTTCAGCATTTTCCGTTTTTGTTTTAGATGTACAGCATTTTTTAAATTTTCACTTTCTTGCTAAATTCACTACTGTTTATCTTTCAGGAAAGCCAAACATGAAAAAGTTTAATTCTCTTTCTGGGCGGCATTTCCACATTGTTGTTCCACACTGTAGGATATCTCTTCCCCATATTCTCACAAATGGTCCACTGAAGTGAAACATTGACTCTGTTTCCTTCCCTCTGACTCACGCTCCTTCTGCTCTGTTTTTTTATAAAAGCTACTACTGACATTCTCCTCCCTTAACTTCCTCCAATCACCTTAAAGTTATGCCCCCCTATATTAGCCATTTCCACCCTGTGAAAAAAAAGTCTGTCCACTAGGTCTATGGCTCTTAACTAGTACATTTCCATCAAGTCACTTCTTATGCTCCTTCTCTCTAAAGTGAAAAACCCCAGCTCACTCAACCTATCCTCAAAGACATGCTTTATAATCCTGGTAAATCTCTTCTGCACCCTCTCCAGGACTTCCATATCCTTACAACGAGATAATCAGAGAAGTTTAAAGAGAGTTTGATAGAGCTGAAACATTATCTCGCAGCTCTTAAACTCAATCCTCTAATGAAAGCCAACACAGCATCCTTCTTCACCACCCCATCAAGGTGTGCAGCAATTTTGAAGAATCTATGAACGTTGACCCAAAGATCCCTCTGTTCATCTCCACTGCTAAGAATCCTGCCATTGACCCGGTATTCTACCTCTGGGTTTAACCTTCATACGTTTTCAGATCAAACTCCATCTGCCATTTCTCAGCCCAGTCCTGCTTTCCATCAAAGTCTCATTGGAACCTACGATGACCTTTTACTTTCTTCTTTCTTAACCTTCTACTTTATCCATAACACCAGCAACCTTCATGGTATCTGCAGACTTATTAACTCAACCTTCCACTTCCTCATCCAAGTCATTTTTAAAAATCACTAGGAGGCAGAGGTTCCAGAACAAGTCACTGCAGAACACTACTGGTTACTGACTTCCAGGCAGAGAACACTCCATCTACTACAGCTCTGCCTTTTGTGGGCAAGCCAGTTCTGAATCCACACAGCCAAATTTCCCTGGATCCCATACCTCCTGACTTTCTGAATGAGCCAACTTGGAGAACCTTACTAAAATCCATATACACCATATCCACTGCTCTGCCTTCATCAATATGCTTTATCACTTCCTCAAAGAATTCAATCAGGCTTGTAAAGCACAACCTACCCTCATAAAGCCATGCTAATTATCCCTAATACTTCTCCAAATGCGCATAAATTCTGTCCCTAAGAATCCTCTCCAACAGTCTCATGGGTCTATAATTCTCATGATTACCTTGCTTGAACAAAGGAATAACATTTGCCACATTTCAAGTCTTTGGCACTACTCCTGTGGCCAGTGAGGCTGCAAAGATCATCAACAAAGACGCAGCAATATCTTCCTTCTCATCCTGTAGTTACCTGAGGTACATTCTATCTAGCCCTAGGGACTTAACTATCCTGATACATATTTTCAAAGCATCTTGCAATCCCCCTTTTTAATGTTGACATCTTCCGTCATATACTGAAGCAAAGTATTCATTAAGGAGCACCCACACCTCCTCCGACTCTAGGCACATTTCATCCTCCTACCCTCATTCTAGTCATCCTCCTGCTTACATACCTTGCCTTGGGGTTTTCCTTAATCCTACTTGCCAAGACCTTCTCACCTCCCCTTCCGTTTCTCCTAATTCTATTCTTAAACTTCTTCCTAGCTACCTTGTATCTGGAGCCTGTCAATCCTTGCTTCCTAAACCTTAAGTATCCTTCTTTCTTACTCTTAACTAGATGTTCCACATCTCTTGTCAACCATGGTTCAAAGATCAAAGTAAATTTATTATCACAGTACATACATTTCAACATACACTACCCTGACATTGATTTTCTCAGAGGCATTTAGAGGAAAATAAGGAACTATAACAGAATTTATGAAAAACTATAAATAACAAAGACTAACAACTAATAAGTAAATAAATAATAAAGAGCATGAATTGTAGAGTCCTTGAAAGTGGGTCTGTAGGCTGTGGAGTCAGTTCAGAGTTGAGTGAAGTCGTTTCAAGAGCCTGGGGTAATAACTGTTCGTGAAACTGGTGGTCAAGGACCTAAGGCTCCTATACATCTTGCCCGATGGGGTTCTTGATGATGGGTGTTACTTTCTTGTGGTAGGGCTTCTTGTAAATGTGCTCAATGATGGGGAGGGCTTTGCCTGTGGTGGTCTGGGCTGTATCCACCCTTTTTGTAGACTTTTCCATTCCTGAGCATTTGTGTTTTCATACCAGGCCATGATCCAACCAGTCAGGGTACTCTTCACTGCACATCTACAGAAGTTTGTCAAAGTTTTAGCAGAGAAATGGCAGGTGGAGTTTAACCCAGATAAATGAGAGGTGTTGCACCTTTGTAGGACAAGTGCAAGGAGACAGTGCACTGTTAAGGTGAGGCTAAGCGGAGAGGTCTCAGGGTCCATGTTCATATCTTTGAGAGTGGCCACACAGGTCATTAGGGTGGTCAAGAAGGCTTGTGGATTGCTTGTTTTTATTAGTTGAGGCATTGAGTTCAGAAGTCGAAAGGTTATGTTGCAACTTCATAGAACTTTGGTTCAGCCACATATACAGTTCTGATTGTACTACTATGGGAAGGATGTTGAGGTTTTGGAAGGGTGCAGAATAGGTTCACTAGGATGCTGCCTGGTTTAGAGGGCATGTGCTATCATGAGAGGCTGGACAAACTTGGGTTATTTTCTCAGGAGTGGCGGAGGCTGAGGGGAGATCTGATGGAAGTTTATACGATTATGAGAGGCACAGATAGAGTAAATAGGGAGCATCTTTTTCTCAGCGTAGAAATATCTAACAGCAGAGGGCGTGCATTGAAGGTGAGATGGGGTAGGTTCAAAGGGGATGTGAGGCATTAGTTTATCTATTCAGAGAGTGGTAGATGCCTGGAGAGCACTGCCTGGTATGGTGGTAGAGGCAAATACATTAAAGGCTTTTAAGAGATGATTAGATAGGCACAGAAATATGAGGAAAATGGAGAGATACGGACATTGTGTAGGTAGGAGTTATTCATTTTGGGCGTTCTTTTGATTTATTTTTTAGCTGATTTAGCACAAATTGTGGGATGAAGGGCCTTTTCCTGAGCTGTACTGTGCCATGTTCCATGCCAAAGCTATGCAAATCTAAGAAAGTAGTAGCACTGTTATGCCTTCATTCTGATGGCACTTACATGCTGGTCCCAGGACAGATCCTCTGATATGGTAACACCAAAGAATTTAAAGTTACTGACCCTCTCTATCTCCAGTCCCCTAACGAGACCCCCGGCTTCTCCCTCCTGTAGTCAGTAATCAGCTCCTTGTTTTAGCTGACTTTGAGTGAGATCACGTTGTTGTGGCACCATTCAACCAAATTTTCAATCTCCCTCCTATATGCCAACTCATCACCACCTTTGATTTGGCCAACAGTGGTGCCACCAGCAAACTTAAATATGGCATTAGATTTGTACTTGACCACACTGCTTCTTCTCCTTAAGCCCATCACCCTACTGGAGCATAGGCCACTTACAGTAGCTTGCCAGTGATCTCTGTCCTGGGCCAGTCTTTGAAGTTGTTCCCAGGTGTAGCCCATGTTCTTCCCAGGGATGATGTCTTAAGAGGTTCTGTTGGCATTTCTGGGTTTCCATGGGATGAGGTTGCTAGCCTCCTCTTTTCACAGCTGGGCTTGGGACCATCCATGGCAGAGTTTTAACTGCGCAGTCATAAGGCAAGTAGAGCAGGGGCTAAGCACACAGCCTTGTGGCGCACCTGTGCCGATGGAGATTGTGGAGGAGATGATGCTGCCAATCTGTGCTACCTAGGATGTGCAAATGAGGAAATTGAGGATCCAGTTGCACAGGGTAGTATTAAGAGCCAGAATCTCGGAGCTTAGTGATTAGTTTCAAGGGGATGATGATGTTGAATGATGTGCTGTAGTCAATGAAGTGTTTTTGATGTATGCAGCTTCATTGACCAGATGTTCTAGAGCTGAGTGAAGAGCCAATGAAATGGCATCTGCTGTTGACTTATTGTGATGGTAGGCAAACTGGAGGTGATCTGAGTCACTCCCCAGGCAGGAATTGATATGCCTCATGACCAACCTCTCAAAGCACTCTATCACAGTGGATGTAAGTGCATCCTACTATCCTTTCTCTGCCTTAATGGGAGAAATCTATCCAGAACCCCATGCAAGTGCTCCCGAAACAACCTCCACATTTCCCTAAGGACATCCGTTACCAATTTACGCTCCCAGTTCCAGCCTAACAGCTTCATAATTTGTCCTCGTCCAATTAAATAATGTTCAATGCCTCTTGCTTTAATCTCTGTCCAAGGCTATGGTAAATGTCAGGGGCTTGTGGTCATTGTCTTAAATGCCCACCCACCAAGACATCTGGCACCTGACCAGGTTCATTGTCTAGTACCAGATGCAGTATGGCCTCTCCTATAGTCGGCCTCTCTACATACTGTGTAGTCACACTTAACAAATTCTGCACCGTCTAAACCTTTTGCATTAAGGAGGTGTCAATTAAGATTAGGGAACCTGAAGTTATCCATGACAACAGCACTGTTATTTTTTTTACATCTTTCCAAAACCTTTTGCCTCCCGATTTGCATCTTAGTGTTTCTGTTGCTATTGGGCTGGGGAGAAGGGCTGAGAGGTCTACAGCATACTCCTAATAGAATTGCTCCCTTTCGGTTTCTTACTCAGCAACTCAGTAGGCGACCCCCTCCAGGATATCCTCCTCTTCTGCAACAGTGATACTATCGCTGCTTAGCACTGCCACCACTCCCTACCGCCTCCTTTCCTGTCACTTTTGAAACATCTACATCCCAGAATATCCAGCAGCTATTCCTGCCCTTGTGCCGGCCAACTCTCCACAATGGCCACAGTGTTGTAGCTCCGTGTACTGACCCTTGCTCCTGATACTTCCCTCATTAGAATAGACACATTTCAACCAATCCAACTGACTGCAATTAACAGACACAAAGTGCTGGAGGAACTCAGCAGGCCAGGCAGCATCTGTGGAAAACAGTAAACAGTCGTGGGCCGTGACCCTTCATCAGGACTGGAAAAAAAAGTTGAGAAGTCAGAGTAAGAAGGTGGCAGGAGAGAGGAGGAAGAAGTACAAGGTGGTAGGTTTTGGGTGAAACAGGGGGAGGGGTAGTAAAGAGCTGGGAAGTTGATAGGTGAAAGAGATAAAAGGGCAGGAGAAGGAGCAATCTGATAGGAGAGGGTGAGAAGACCATGGATGAAAGGGAAGGGGGAGTAGCACAGGCAGGAGGTGATGGGCAAGTAAGGAGATAAGGTGAGAGAGGGAAATAGGAATGGGGAATGGTGAAGGGGGGGCAATCAGCGGAAGCTCAAGAAATTGATGTTCATGCCATCAGGTTGGAGGCAACTGAGATGGAATATAAGGTGTGGGTCCCCCAATCTGAGTGTAACCTCATCGCGACAGTAGAGGAGGCCATGGACTGACATGTTGGAATGGGAATAGGAAGTAGAATTGAAATGGGGTCCACTGGGAGTTCCCACTTTTTCTGGCAGACATTGCATAGGTGCTTAGCAAAGCAGTATCCCAGTCTACAGCAGGGCTCACCAATATACAGGAGGCCACACCGGGAGCACCGGCTACAGTACATCAGTGGTCCCCAACCCCTGGGCCGTGGACTGATACCAGGATACATAGAATGCAGCGGTGCAGTGGTAGCCTGAACACATCTTTAAGAAAAAAGCAGAAATAAACAGGCTAATTAATTGGGTGCTGCCCGGCACTTAAATGTCGGCCCAGGTCAGAGGTGACGCAATCGGCAATCGTCTCTGATCTGGGCCGACATTTACGTGCCAGGTGGCAGCTAATTAATTAGCTTGTTTATTTTGGCTTTTTTCTTAAAAATGTACTGGGTGTGTTCCAGCTACCGCTGCACCGCTACATTCTTCGCGGCCCGGTATCGGTCCGTGGCCCGGAAGTTGGGGACCACTGCAGTAAATGACCCCGACAGACTCACAGGTGAACTATCACCTCATCTGGAAGGACTGTTTGGGGCCCTGAATGGTAGTGAGGGAGGAGGTGTAGGGGCAGGTATGGCACTTGTTCAGCTTGCAAGGATAAGTCCTGGAGGGAGATCAGTGCGGAGGGACGAATGGACAAGGGAGTTGCATAAGGAGTGATCCTTGCAGAAAGTGGGGGGAGGGAAAGATGTGCTTGATGGTGGAGATGGAGATGGTGGAAGTTATGGAGAATTATGTGCTGAACGTGGAGGCTACTTGCATGATAGGTGAGGAGAAGAGGAACCTTATCCCTGGTGGGGTCGTGAGAGGATGGGGTGAGGGCAGATGTGTGCAAAATGGAGAAAAGCAGGTGAGGGCAGATTTGGCAGTGGAGGAAGGGAAGCCCCTTTCTTTGAAGAAGGAGGATATCTCAATAGTTCTGGAATGAAAAGCCTCATTCTGCAAGCAGATGCGGTGGAGACAGAGGAACTGAGAAAAGGGGATGGCATTTTTACAACTGACGGGGTGGGAAGAGGTATAGTTCAGGTTACAAGTGACAGGGTGGCAAGAGAAAATTCCAGAAAATGCCTTCTCTTTCTCTTAACTCCCCCGTCTCTGCTGCACCCAAGTTTTGCAAAGCCTCTCTGTGATAAAGCAGCCAGTAAACTAGATCACATGGAGGCTGAAGGAGTTCTTTCCAAGTTTCAGCAGAGCCCATGGGCAACGCCAGTGGTCCCAATAGCCAAGAAGAATGGGCTTGTCAGGATCTATGGTAATTTCAAAGTCTCCATCAACCCAGTACTGAAAGTAGATCAATACCTTCTGCCCAGGATATAGAGGGTATCTTTGCAAACCCATCTGGAAGAAAACATCAGCAGAGTGGGCTTAGCTGAGTCCTACCTACAGATGAAGATGGAAGAAGAGTCCAAAGTGCTTCTCACCATAAACACTCACAAAGGGCTTTATCACTATGATAGGCTTATTTTTGGAGCTGCATCTACACCTGCACTCTGGCAGAAGGCTAGGGACCAGGTGCTGCATGGCTATCCATGCATTCAGTGTTACCTGAACATCATTGTTACTGATAAGAATGACAAGGAGCCCGTCCAAAATCTCAGGACAGTGTTAAAAAGAATAGAAGATTGTAAGTGTCAAGCTTGACACGGCAAGTGTAATTTTTTTTAAACCAAGCATTATTTACTGAGGTCATACCATCAACACACATGGATTACACAAGAGAGCTGAGAAAATTCAAGCATTGGTGGATGCCCCAAGACCATAGAATGTGTCACTGTTAAGGTCATTTTTTGGGATTTGTCAATTACTATGACAGGTTCCTGCCAAACCAGATTACTGTGCTCCACCCCTTGAATTTATTACTACACATCGGGAAGAACTGGCAAAGGACAAAGCAAAGTGAAGTGCCTTTCAAAATGGTAAAGGAAATAGTGACGTCAAGCACTGTACTCATAGTGATTTCCCAGGAGAGACAGCACATAGTCCATTAGCTCTGACACTTTAGCATCCCCAAGGCCAGGCAAGGAGAACAACCGTTTGGTGCGCTCAGACACCTATAGTCCAAAAGTCTGTAAAAGGTGAGTTTTCAGCAATTGGTATTTGTCGTGTTCTGGTGGGTGATGTAGTAGACTCACCACTCTCACAGCCATAGAATTTCTGAGCAGCGGTACCATGTAGTAAAATTTGGTGTTGCCAGTGGAAATTTCTCACAGCACAAATTGGGCATCGGCTTGTACAATTCAAGCAACAGCACTTTGCTCCCAAAATTCTGGCAGTTTCAAAGCGACTGCATTGACCGACATGTTCAATAACTCTGGAGACACCCTAGAGCATTGGGGTCACCGATGTAGGTTTTATGTTTTAGAAAAACCATAACAACTCATTTATTGTACTCCAAACACTGAACAGCAAAGCACAGTAACCGAACTTCACATAATAATGTCATGTCCCAACTCAATGTTGGTGGTTGTGAATTATGTATGTTTCCACCAATTACATTACCCAACAATAACAATAAGTGTGTCAGTAGAAAGGACTAAATTTTGGATTTCCAAACATATCAAGTAATCGGCCGCTTTTCAAATAAAAATTTAATTAATTTGTTGGTATATAGCCCAGTACATGATTAAACTAAGATAACAAACAGGTGCTAATCATCAATGACATAATGTGTTGAATGACCTAAGCTGATTAATTGAAGCAGAAATGGGTGTAAAAGAAGCAGAAATGGGCATAGAAGGACAACCTAACTAAAAGTGTGTGGCAGATGTGACAATTTAATCCTCATATCAAGAATTCTTACATGGGGCAAGCATGAGCATAGCATCAAGATATAGGGTGATCGTCCTACATTAGCAAGGATTCTCCTAAGCAGAAATTTCAAACCGACAGGAGATTCAAGATGTGCTGCCCAAGCTCTTCTGAAGAAGCACAAAGAAATGGGCAATGTTGAGAACCAGAAATACAGTAGTTGGCCACAGAAATGAGTACAGCAGGCAAGAGAAACATCAAACTTCTGTCCCTTCTAAATCAGAAGAAATCTACCACTGCTATCAGCTCTGAATTTACAGAAATCACTGGAACCCAAGTATATGCCTCTACAATTTGGACAAGTCTTGTTTGAAGTGGTCTTCATGAAAGAGTTGTTGCCAAATAGTCATTTCTCCAAAGTGGAAACAAATCCCAAAGATGGACTTGTGCACAATAACATAAGGACTAGAGTGCTGAACAAGGGCAGCAAGTGCCTGGATTGAGAAGTCAACATTTGAAACTTTTGGTTCAAACAAGCGGCAGTTTGACTGTTGAAGAGTTGGAGAGTGCACCATGGATGAGTCTGTGTCCATGGATCTGCAGCCAGTAATGAAGCATGGCAGAGGTTCCCTGCAGCCGTGGGGCTACATTTCTGCAAATGGAGTTGGCGATCTGGTCAGAATTAATGGAACCCTCAATGCTGAGAATTACTGACAGATTCTTGTTCATCATGCAGTACCATCAGGGAGGTGTCTGATTGGTCCCAACTTCATTCTGCAGCAGGACAATGAACCCCAACACATGAACAAGGTCAGTGAAAAGAAGTACAAAGAGCTCAGCAAAAGATGGTCTGGCTCCATAGAGCCCTGATCTCAACATAATCGAGGCTGTCTGGGATGACCTGGAGAGACAGAAGCAAGCGAGACTGCCAAAGTCTGCAGAAAACCTGTGGCAAGTTCTCCAAGGTGCTTGGAACAACCTACAAGGCAATTCTCTTGTAAATCCACATGACAGTGTACCTAAGAGAATTCATGCATTTTTAAAGGCAAAGTTTGGTCACACCAAATACTGATTTGATTTTTTTTTACTGTTTACTGCTCTTTATGGTAATTTTTTGACATTTAGAACCTTTATATTGTATTACTTTTGAAAGCATCATATATTCCATGTTGTCCAGTGAGACAGGTCCTAAAAAGCCAGTTGAATGCGAAGAACAAGATCAGAGCCACCAACACATTCACCCTACCAATCATCAGATACCCAACCGCAATAGTGTGCTGGCCAAGGAATGAACTGGATGCTGCTGACATCAAAACCCAGAAACTACTAACAATACATGGAGTATTCCATCCAAAGTCCAAGGTCGAGCAACTATACAACCACCAGAATAAAAAAGGGCAGGGACTTGTAAGTGTCAAGGCCACAATCCTGGAAGAAATGCAAAACATCCATGAGTATGTCAGGAATCTGACCTGCTAGGAGAATACCTCAGACAGCAGGCAGGGGATATGGAAACGGGGTGGGTGAATCAGAGCTGGAGGACCAGAGGCCATGGGCAGGACAAGCCACTGTACAGGATGTACCATTGCCAGATATCAGAGGTGGCTGGCATAAGAAAATCCTACCAATGGCTGGAAATGGCAGGGCTGAGGGACAGCACAGAGGCGCTGTTCTTGGTTGCGCCAGAACAGGTGCTGAGCACAAAAGCAATAGAAGCAGGGGCTCATCAAACCAGACAAGACTCAAGATGCAGACTGTGCAAGGAATCTGCTGAAACCATCCAGCACATGGTAGCAGGGTGCAAGATGCAGGCAGGGACTGCTTACACTGAATGACACAACCAAGTTGCAGGAGTTGTGTCCAGGAACATCTGCGCTGAGTATGGATTGGACAATCCCAAGTCCAAATGGGGAACACCGGAGAAGGTAGTGGAGAATGACAGAGCTAAGATCCTGTGGCACTTCCAAATCCAGACTGATAAGCAGGCACTGGCCAACCAACCAGACATGGTAATACTGGACGAGGAATAGAAGAACACAATAGTAATAGATGTGGTAATGATGAATGATGGTAGCATCACGAAGGAAGAATATGAGAAGCTGGAGAATTACCAGGGCTTGAAAGAGCAGATAGAAAGGATGTAGAAGGTTAAAGCTAGAGTAATCCTGCTGGTGATAAGAGCACTTGGAGCTGTAACACCTGGACTGGGAGAGTGGCTCCAACAAATCCCGGGAACGACTGAGATCTCGGTCCAGAAGAGTGCACTACTAGGAACAGCAAGGATACTACACCAAACCCTCAAGCTCCCAGGCCTCTGGTAGAGGACCTGAGATTGAGGGAAACATACACATACAACACCCTATACACAAGCACATTACAGCTAAGCAGGAGGATGATCTGCTTGCTTTTTAAACTTGCACTCATTCACCACAATTCGCCTGTGATCTCAAGCCTGGCAAAAAGTTCCCACAGACCCCCTGTCTCTTTTAACTCCCATGCTTCTACACATTATTGATACCATTTTGGTGTAGCTTGCTGGGAGGTGAAAAGATATCTGTTGAACTAGTGCTGGTCATCATAAGAAGCAGCATAAGGCATTGGAGCAAAATTAGGCCATTCGCCCCATCATGTTTGTTCCGCCATTCCATCATGGCTGATTTATTATCTCTCTCTCAACCCCATTCTCCTGGCTTCTCCCTATAACCTTTGACTCCCTTACTAATCATAGTCATAGCCATACTTTATTGATCCTGGGGGAAATTGGTTTTTGTTACAGTTGCACCATAAATAATTAAATAGTAATAAAACCATAAATAATTAAATAGTAATATGTAAATTATGCCAGGAAATAAGTCCAGGACCAGCCTATTGGCTCAGGGTGTCTGACCCTCAAGGGAGGAGTTGTAAAGTTTGATGGCCACAGGCAGGAATGACTTCCTATGACGCTCTGTGCTGCATCTCAGTGGAATGAGTCTCTGGTTGAATGTACTCCTGTGCCCACCCAGTACATTATGTAGTGGATGGGAGACATTGTCCAAGATGGCATGCAACTTGGACAGCATCCTCTTTCCAGACACCACCGTGAGAGAGTCCAGTTCCATCCCCACAACATCACTGGCCTTACGAATGAGTTTGTTGATTCTGTTGGTGTCTGCTACCCTCAGCCTGCTGCCCCAGCACACAACAGCAAATATGATCGCACCGGCCACCACAGACTCGTAGAACATCCTCAGCATCGTCCGGCAGATGTTAAAGGACCTCAGTCTCCTCAGGAAATAGAGACGGCTCTGACCCTTCTTGTAGACAGCCTCAGTGTTCTTTGACCAGTCCAGTTTATTGTCAATTCATATCCCCAGGTATTTGTAATCCTCCACCGTGTCCACACTGACCCCCTGGATGGAAACAGGGGTCACTGGTACCTTAGCTCTCCTCAGGTCTACCACCAGCTCTTTAGTCTTTTTCACATTAAGCTGCAGATAATTCTGCTCACACCATGTGACAAAGTTTCCTACCGTGTCCCTGTACTCAGCCTCATCTCCCTTGCTGATGCATCCAACTATGGCAGAGTCATCCGAAAACTTCTGAAGATGACAAGACTCTGTGCCATAGTTGAAGTCCGAATCAATCCAGTAGTTGAAATCAATCTGAATCAATCAAACTTTGCTTTAAATATACACAATAACTTGTCTTCCACAGCCACCTAGTGCAATGAATTCCACAGATTTACCACCCTGTGGCTAAAGAAAATGCTCCTCATCTCTGTTCTAAGGGGACATCCTTCTATTCTGTGGTGTTGTCACAAGGAAGTAGCATCCATCCATTAGGGGTCCCCACCGATCAGGTTCTGCTCTCTTCTCACTGCAGCCATCAGGAAGAAGGTACAGGAGCTTCAGGACTCACACCACAAGGTTCAGAAACAGTTATTACCCTTCAACCATTGGGCTCTTGAACCTGAGGGAATAACCACATTCCATTTCACTTGCCCCATCACTGAACTGTTCCCACAACCCAGGGACTCACTTTCAAGGACCCTTCATCTCAGGTTCTTGATAGTTATTGTTTGTTTATTTATTTATTTATTACATCTTATTTTTCTTGTTTTCTATTTGCACAGTTGTCTTGTTTTTAACACTGGTTGTCTGCCATGTTGGTGCGGTCTTTTATTGATTCTGTCCATGCTAGTATCTTTCCTAAAATACCATGGGCTCTTGTTTAGCAGCCTTGTGCGGCATCTTGTCAATGGCTTTCTGCAAATCCAAGTAAACGACATGCACTGACTTCCCTTTGTCTCAACCTGCCTGTTATTTCCTTAAAGAATTCCAATAAATTGGTCAGGCAAGATTTTTCCTTAAGGAAACCATGCTGACTTTGGCCTTTTTTATCACATGCCTCCAAATACCCTGAAACTTCATCCTTAATAATGGACTCCAACATTTTCCCAATCACTGAAGTCAGGCTAACTGGCCTATATCTTCCTATATTTTGCCTCCATCTCTTCTTAAAGAGTGGAGTAGCATTTGCAATTTTCCATTCCTTTGGAACCATACCAGAATCTATTGATTCTTGAAAGATCACCATTAATGTGCCACAATTCCTGCAGCTACCTCTTTCAAAACCCTGAGGTATAGTCCATCAGGTCCAGGTTACTATTCTACTGACAGATCATTCAGCGTCCCAAGCACCTTATCCTTACTATAGCGAATACACTTGCTTCTGCCTCCTGACAGTCTCGAATTTATAGCATACTGCTAGTATCTTCCACAAAACACTTATTAAGTTCATCTGCTATTTTATGTCCCCTATTACTATCTTTCCGGTGTCATTTTCTAGCGGTCCAATATCCACTCTTGCCTCTCTTTTACTCCTTATATATCCAAAAAAATTGGTGTCTTCTTACATATTATTGACTAGCGTACCTTCATTTTTGGGTGCCATGTAGTGTAGCAGTTAGCACAACACTATTATAGCTTGAGGCATTGGAGTTTGGAGTTCAATCTGTAAGGATTCTGTACGTCCTCCATGGAATTCACGGAGTTTCCCCCGGTGCTCTGGTTTCCTCCTGGAAAGATGTATCAGCTAGGTTAATTGGACATTGTAAATTGGCTGGTGGCACAACGACATCGGTGCTGAAACTGGGAGCAGAGGTTCCCGGGTTCGAAACTAGTTGGGTCCGCGCCCGAGTACACTTCCCATCTGTGCCGGGTTGAGTGTCAAGACCCCAACTCAACCTCGTAAAACAAAGGGAAAAAACTGCAAAAATGTCTGTGTGAGGAGTGGCGGGCCACACAGTCTCTCTCTCTCTCTCACTCTGTGCCTTGGAAAAAGCCATGAAAATTCCATCACCACGGACACATAGATGCACACACACAAGACACACATGCACAGACTCGCAGACACACGCCAAAAAAAAAAGTAAATTGTCCCTTGATTGGGTTAGGGTCAAACCAGGGCTGTTGGTGGACACTGGAGTGACGCTTCTTGAAGGGCCTGCTACACTCTGTATCGCTAAATAAATACTTAATCTTTTCTCTCCTTATTGCTTGTTTAGCTGCCTTCTGTTGGTTTTGAAAAGCTTCCTAATCCTCTAACTTCCCACTGATTTTGCTATATTGTATGCCCTCTTTTGCTTTTATATTGTCTTTGACTTCCCTTGTGAGTCACGATTGCCTCATCCTCCCCTTAGAATACTTAATCCTTCAATTGTAACTATTCTGTACCTTCCGAATTGCCCCGGAAACTCCAGCCATTGCTGTCCTGCTCTATCTCTGCTAGTGTCATCTTCCAATCAACTTTGGCCAGATCCTCTGTGATTCCATTATACTACTGTAACACCGATACATCTGATTTTAGCTTCTCCCTCTCAAACTGCAGGGTGAATTATATCATCAATGCCTTCTAAGATCCCTTTACTTTAAGTTCCCTAATCAAATCTGGCTCATTACACAATACCCAATTTGTAGGCATTCTTCAAATTCCTTCTCTTGGGATCCAGCACCAACCCGATTTTCCCAATGTACTGTACCTGCATGTTGAAATCCCCCACAACGATCGTAACATTGTCCTTTTTAAATGACTTTTCTATCTCCTGCTGTATCCCACATCCTAGCTACTGTTCTAAGTCCTGTATATAAGGGATTTTTACCCATGCAGTTTCTTAACTTTACTCACAAGAATTCTACATCTTTCCATCCTATGTCACCTTTTTCAAATAATTTGATTTTATTTTTAACCAAAAGAGCCACCCCACCCCTCTGCCTACCTGCCTATCCTTTCAATACAATTTGTATCCTTGGATGTTTAGATCCCAACTATGATCTTCTCTCAGTCATTCCAACATTGTCATACCAGCCAATCTCTAATTGTACTATAAAGTCTGATTTATACTTGTGCGTATCAGCTTACGCCGTAGCCTACGCAAGTTGGCTATGCCGTTGTGAGCATTTATACTTGTGCGTTGGTGTGTCTGCGTCGCTCTGCAATTCGCACAAGTCACGCATGCGCACACACCTGCCTGTGCAAGGCTTCATGGTCATGGTAGTCTTTCTCGGGGTAAACAAGTTTAAAGCGAGCGACACACATCAAAGTTGCTGGTGAACGCAGCAGGCCAGGCAGCATCTGTAGGAAGAGGTGCAGTCGACGTTTCAGGCCGAGACCCTTCGTCAGGACTAACTGAAGGAAGAGTGAGTAAGGGATTTGAAAGTTGGGGGGGGGGATCCAAAATGATAGGAGAAGACAGGAGGGGGAGGGATGGAGCCAAGAGCTGGACAGGTGATAGGCAAAAGGGGATACGAGAGGATCATGGGACAGGAGGTCCGGGAAGAAAGACAAGGAGGTGGGGGGGGGAGGGACCCAGAGGATGGGCAAGAGGTATATTCAGAGGGACAGAGGGAGAAAAAGGAGAGTGAGAGAAAGAATGTGTGCATAAAAATAAGTAACAGATGGGGTACGAGGGGGAGGTGGGGCCTTAGCGGAAGTTAGTGAAGTCGATGTTCATGCCATCAGGTTGGAGGCTACCCAGACGGAATATAAGGTGTTGTTCCTCCAACTTGAGTGTGGCTTCATCTTTACAGTAGAGGAGGCCGTGGATAGACATGTCAGAATGGGAATGGGATGTGGAATTAAAATGTGTGGCCACTGGGAGATCCTGCTTTCTCTGGCGGACAGAGCGTAGATGTTCAGCAAAGCGGTCTCCCAGTCTGCGTCGGGTCTCGCCAATATATAAAAGGCCACATCGGGAGCACCGGACGCAGTATATCACCCCAGTCAACTCACAGGTGAAGTGTTGCCTCACCTGGAAGGACTGTTTGGGGCCCTGAATGGTGGTAAGGGAGGAAGTGTAAGGGCATGTGTAGCACTTGTTCCGCTTACACGGATAAGTGCCGGGAGGAAGATCAGTGGGGAGGGATGGGGGGGACGAATGGACAAGGGAGTTGCGTAGGGAGCGATCCCTGTGGAATGCAGAAAGGGGGGGGAGGGAAAGATGTGCTTAGTGGTGGGATCCCGTTGGAGGTGGCGGAAGTTACGGAGAATAATATGTTGGACCCGGAGGCTGGTGGGGTGGTAGGTGAGGACCAGGGGAACTCTATTCCTAGTGGGGTGGCGGGAGGATGGAGTGAGAGCAGATGTATGTGAAATGGGGGAGATGCGTTTAAGAGCAGAGTTGATAGTGGAGGAAGGGAAGCCCCTTTCTTTAAAAAAGGAAGACATCTCCCTCGTTTAAAGCGAGCGTCTTTTCTCATAAAAGCGAAATGTGTCCTCCATAATTTCGGAGGTCTGTAAAGCTTTATGGAAAGCATTGCAGCCAGAGTTCCTTCCCTGCCCTTCAGTCGGCCAATGGGAAGCTATTGCAGCGTAGGAGGAAATGCTATGCTACCAAGCGGACCAATCACAGCTGTTGCGGTCTGCGTTGTTGCGACGCGTAGTTACATTTTGGGAAAGGTCCGCGTCAGGCTACGGCGTACGGATCTGCATAGGCTCTGTGTAGGGTTCGCGGCTACGCCATCGATTTGTCGCACAAGTATAAATCAGCCTAAGATTCTCTACCTTATTCCACATACTGCATACATTCAATATAACACCTTCAGTCCTGTATTTGTCCCCCTTTTCTATCTTGGCCCCATGTTACCCTTCAACTCATTGCACTGACTGCAAATTTGCTCTATCATCTCCCTGTCTTTCCTCACAGTCTCACTACACACTGCATTTACTTGTATACCAACTGCCCCATCCTGAGCCCTATCGCCCTGGTTCCCATCCCCCTACCAATTTAGTTTAAACCATCCCCCACAGCTCTAGCAAACCCGCCCACAAGGATATTAGTCCCCCTCGAGTTCAAGGGTGACCCATCCTTTTTATACAGATCATATCTTCCCCAGAAGAGAACCCAATGATCCAGAAGTCTGAAACTCTGCCCCTTGCACCAGTTCCTCAGCCACACATTTATCTGCCAAATCATCCTATTCTTACCCTCAGTGGTGCATGATGCAGGCAGTAATCCAGAGATCTACAATCCTTGCGGTCCTGCTTTTTAGCTTTCCAGTTAACTCTATTTTCTATCTTCAGGACCTCGTCTCCTTTCCTACGTATGTTGTTGGTACGGATGTGTTCACCCTCCTTCAGAATGTAGTGGCCCAATCTGAGACATACCTGACACTGGCACCGGGGAACCACCATACCCCACAGGCATTTCTCTTTTTCAGAATGTCCTGTCTACTCCTCTAAAACATGGAATCCCCTATCAGAACTACACTCCTCTTCTTCCCACTTCCCATCTGAGCCAGAGACGCAGTCACTGCTGCTTTCCGCGCCCCCTCCCCGCAACAGTATCCCAAGCAGTATACTTATTATTGAGCGGAATGGCCCACAGGATTACTCTGCACTGGGTGCCCACTTGATTGTTTGTGGATTCTACAACTATCCCAGTTTAAACAATGGCAATGCTACACAATAAACTGGAAAGTTGCTCCATTGTATAAAAGTGACATAACCTTCCCATTGACTATGTAGTGGTTACTTCCACTGGTATGGCCATGGGTAGATAAACCTATAAGTATATTGGGTGATGTTATAATCATAACAAAAGTTGTAGCAACTTTTCTTTAAGTCTGGGTGCTCTTCAGACCTCAATAGCGGTGCTACCAAGCCACCAGTGGATACTGAAGTCGCCTATTCTGGACACCAAACCGGTGACGTTAGAGTTTAGAGTGTTGACTTGAAGATATGAATATTTCAGCACACTATGTCAGGTTGCTGCTTATTAAAATATTAGGACAGTTATAAACAGTTTGTTTATGCCCACTGGTCAGAAAGGACACATGCAAACTCTTTTCAGAGAATGGGTGTATTGTTTATCGGAAGTGGCGTGTCTTTATCAGTTCAGTGCCTCAAATTTATTTTATTCTTCTGATTAATCCATGACCTCCTCTAATGCCTTGATAAGGCCACACTCTAGTTGGAGAAGCAAAACCTCATATTTTATCTGGGTAGCCTCCAACCTGATAGCATGAACATTGATTTTTCAAACTTCCAGTAAAATTTTCCCCTCCCCTTCCCTCATTTTCCATTCCTCATTCTGGTTCCCCTCTCAACCCTTCACTTTGCACCTGCCCATCATCTCTCTCTGGTGCTCCACCTCCTTCCCTTTCTTCCATCGTCCAATCTCCTCTATTAGATTCCTTCTCCAACCCTCTCACCTTTCCCACCTCTCCCCTCTCAGCTTCTTACTTCATCCCACATTCCCTTCACCTGGTCTCTCCTATCACCTGCCAGCTTGTACTTCTTCCCTTCCTCCCACCTTCTTACTCTGACTTCTGTGTCTTCCTTTCTAGTCCTGACGAAATGTTTCAGCCAGAAATGTCGACTGTTTACTCTTTTCCATAGATGCTGGCTGGCCTGCTGAGTTCCTCCAGCAGTTTGTAAGTTTGTGCGTGTTACTGCCAGAAACATCGACTGCTTATTCTTCTTCGTAGGTGCTGCTTGACTTGCTGACTTCCTCCAGTATTTTGAGTGTGTTAGTCTGGAGCAAAGCACGAAGAGCTGGAGAAATTTAGCAGGTCAGGTCGTAACTACAGACAGAAATTGACAGTCAACATTTTGAGTCGAGACTCTTCATTTCTGGACTGAGATAGAATCGCTTAAAAAACAGCGGAGCCAGAGTCGACAAATGATATGCAGATAGGGTGGCAGGGGTTGGAAATTACATTAGCAGATGGAAGGTAACTTTACCTATCACGTACTGGTTAGTTTCTTTAAAAGTCAAAGAGCCTGCCTCAGCCAGTTTCATAGACTGATTTCTTTAAAAATCAAAGCGCTACTTCATCTTTAAGGGCATTTTATCAGCGCAGCCTGTAATTACGCCCAGCGCACTACACACGTGGGATGTAATCTCAATTGAGAGTTCAGAGTTCAGCCGCCCGCCAGTGGGCGGGTCTTTCGTTTTACGCGTGCGCACTTGTGGTTTTCCCCGGAGAGCGCCGCGCAGGCGCAGGCTCGCAGGTTGCACAGTGCATGCTGGGGTTTCTGTGGGAGGACTGTACTGCGGTTACGTGGGGTTGCTCCTTGGTGGGGAAAACAAGGCCTTTCAAACCTGTTGTTTGGAAGCAGAATGGGGTGCAGTGCTGGGACTTTGAGTATTTAAAGTCACTCTAGCATAGGATTTGTCGGGTCAGATTTCAGCTCGCATCAGGCCTTTTGAGAGGTGAGCGGTTGAGAGGAGGGAAAAAGGCAAGTTTAACGGGGCCTGCCTTCGTTAATCGCGGGGAAGCGAGGGAAGGCAAAGGCACATCAAGTAGGAGGGTCACACAGATTCTGACTTTAAAAAAATAATTGGCGATAGTGTATCTGCGAGTCATAATTTTCTGTAGCTGTAGGGCAGGGTTTTCCACAGGATATGCTGACCTCCCCAAGCCATATGTAAATTCTGTGTCTAGATACACTAGCTGAAAAAAGCCATTGAATGTTATCTTCAGATAATAAAATAGACTTGCAATTATGTTGGTGTAATGTTCTCAGAACATTCTATGCCAGCTTTAGGATGGGAAGCGCATCTACCTCTCCCACCTTCAAATCTCTTACTAGCTCTTCTTTCAATTAGTCCTGACGAAGGGTCTTGGCCTGAAACGTCGACTGTACCTCTTCCTAGAGATGCTGCCTGGCCTGCTGCGTTCACCAGCAACTTTAATATGTGTTGCTTGAATTTCCAGCATCTGCAGAATTCCTCGTGTTTGTAATGTATTGTCTCTGTTGTAGAGTAAACAAGTAATTAGTGCCCAGGTTCCCACAAACAGGGATATGATATTTATGACATCTGTATTAGAAGTATTGATTGAAGAATAAATCTGGGGTAGGCCACAAGTGAACACTTTGTGTGTTTTTAAAATAGTGATGTGATCCAGGGCGATTTTCCACTGTTGATCAATGCTGTAACATCTCCCAAAGGTGTCTTTCAGTTGAGGGCTTAGATTTTTAATGTCCAAGTTTGCACAGTGGGGTCTGTTTTATGAGAATAGGTGAACAAGCTAGGTCTTTTCTGTTTGGATTGAAAGAGAATGAAAAGTCATTCGACAGCGGTGTACAAGATAATAAGAGGCATAGAATGAGTGCACACGCAGGGTCTACCCCACATTTATTCCTCCTGAATCTAAGAAAGTGAACACTGGGTGCACATCCGTGGACTTTTTCCCAGGCCGGAAATGGCCAATACCAGGGGCCATGACTTTAAGGTGATTGGTGTAATGTACAGGTGGGGAGTCCAGCAGTATGTTCTTTATGCAGAGAGTGGTGAATACATGGAATGCACTTCCAGGGACGGTTGTAGAGGCAGATACATTAGGGCATTTAAGAAGCTCTTAGGTGGCCATATGCATGACAGAAAAATGGAGGAATACCTAGAAGGGAAGGGTTTGGTTGATCTTAGAGTAGGTTAGAAGGTCAGCTCAACATTATGGGCTGAAGGGTGTGTACTGTGCTGTAGTGTTCTATGTTCTATTCATGATCCCCTGGCTAAGCACAAGAGTGCTGCTAACTGAATGTAAATCTATAAGAAAGCTTAGCAGAAGTTATCATCGTATAAAATATAAAGATAGGAAATTTGTTCAAAGAGCAAAAACTGGAACGATGATCTGGGGAAAATGGTTCTAGAGATTAGAGGAGTTATTGTTCTAAATTTACACACAATAGATAGGATTGTAAAGAGAGCTTTTGGTGCATTGGCCTTCATAAATCAGTGTACTGAGTACAGGAGTTGTATGTTATGTTAAAGTTGTATAAGATGTTGGTGAGGCCAGTTTGGGGTATTGCAGTTCTGGTCACTTGTCAGAACTGGAAAGATGTAAACTAGGTTGAAAGAGCACTGAGAAAATTGACAAGGGATGTCGCTGGGACTCGAGGATCTGAGTCATGGGGAAAGGTTCAATCGGCTAGAACTTTATTCCCTTGAGCATGGGAGAAAGAGGGTAGATTTGACAGAGGCATACAAAATTATGAGGAAGGATTGGACAGGGTAAATAAAGGTGGGCTTTTTCCACTGAGGTTGGGTAAGACTAAAACTAGAGGTCATAGCTTAAGGGTGAAAGCTGAAGTGTGGGGAACTTCTTCACTCAGAATGGTATGGGTGTGGAACGAGCTGCCAGTGGTAGATGTGGATACAGGTTTGATTGCAACATTGAAGAAAAGTTTGGATAGGTATATGGATGGGAGGGTTGTGGTTCAGGTGTGGGCCAACGGGACTAGGCAGACTAACAGTTCAGCATGGGCTAGATGGGCCAAGCCGGTGTCCGTGCAGTAGTGCTATATTGTGAGGAAGTGAAAGGTGAGCCAAAGCAGATTGGAAAGGTATGTTCAAAACTGAGAAAATTACAGTACAGAAATACCATTTTACTTGAACTGTGGTAGTTTATTTCATATGAGACTTTCCTCTCCCTACTAATCTCATCCTCTCAGATCTTCCCTACATTTCCCAGAAGTAAAACTGTCATCCATAAACCTATTTTATAAAGCCTCTTCTTAAGGCTTGTGTTATTTTTTTGTGAGAGAAGTTTAGGCAGATAAGAATTAAAAGGCAAGACCAGAACCCCAAAATGAAATATAAAAACAAATTCTGCTTATTTAAACAGGTTTAGCATAGCAAGGATGTCCTGAAGTGATTTTCAGAAGCCGTTTCAATTCAAAATTGTCTCTAAGTCACCTGGCTAAAGAGGCAGGTTTTTAGGGGTGTCTGAAATGAAGGAAGATACTTAGAGATGCCAAGAAACTTGGTGAGTGATTTTCCACAACTCAAATTTTGGCAGTTAAAAGTATGGTCGCCAATAGTGGGGCCAATTTGACAATGTAAAATAAGAGATATTTTGGAGGGTTAGGGACTGGAAGGGTTACGGAGAAAGAGAAGTGTGCAAAAATTGGAAGCGATTGAGAATTTTCAAATGAGGGCATCTCTTCAAATTTGGATAATTGGAAGCCATTGTTTCAAGATAGAACTAGAGATGTACTGAGGATAAGACACTGAATGGGATCTGGGAATAGTAGTCAACATTTGCTGTGATCAAAACATGCACTTTTTAAAAAATAAGTTAATGTAAAGCTTGTGCTTAGAACAGAGTTGGATTCCAGTCAATAAAATGAAGGTGCAAGATGTCAGATTGAGTTTAAAGATTTGCACACAACAAGCTGCAGCAAGAACTGGCAATTGAGGTTTATGAGTTAGCACATTTCTTAAGCAGTGGCATAGACTATATGGAATGTGAAATAGCATCAGGCTATTTAGTTCAAAGGACCCATGCAGGTGGTTTATGATACACATAAGATAGTGTAGAAGCTACTTCCTCATCAGCAGAACTTTGGTTCCTTCTGAACCTAAGAAAGTGGACACTGAGTACATGCCTGTAGTCTTCTGATCTAGCCTATTCACTTCAAGGTTTGATGTGGTGTGCACTCAGAGATGTTTTTCTGCACACCACTGTTGTAATGCATGGTTAGTTGGGTTACTGTTGTCTTTCTGTCAGCTTGAACTAGCCAGTCTGGCTATTCCCCTCTGACCTCTCTCATTAACAAGGTGTTTTGCCCACAGACTACTGCTCACTGGATTTTTTTTTTGTTTCTCTCAGCATTCCCTGTAAACTCTAGAGAAAATCCCAGGAAATCGGCAGTCTCTGAGATACTCAAAGCACCAGCAAGCATTCCATGGTCAAAGTCACATAGATCACACTTCTTCCCCATTGTGATGTTTGGTCTGAACAGCAACTGGACCTCTTGACCACATCTGCATACTTTTATGCATTGAGTTGCTGCCACATGATCAGATAATTGCATTGACAAGCAGATGAACCTAATATATTGGCCTCTGAGTTGCGTTGCTCAACTGACAAGTTACATGGTACACATGTACCTTTTTAAGGGAAGCTGTTGTGTTTCATTTAAGTTGCTGGTTTTGTATTGTGTGTTAAAGAGAACTTATGAAACCATGGTGAAAATCTAAATTATTGAAACATTTAATAATTATGTAGCAGAGATCTCTTTGGTGTAGTTACAGGCCTCAAAGCACTTAGCAGAAGTGATTATCAAATAAAGGAAGCAAAAACAAGGTTGGTTGAACTGATCTTACTCTTAATAATTTCTCCTTTGGCTCCTCCCACTTCCTCCAAACTAAAGGTGTAGCTATGCGCATCTGTATGGGTCCTAGCTATGCCTGCCTTTTTGTTGGGTTTGTGGAGCAATCTATGTTCCGTGCCTATTCTGGTATCTGTCCCCCACTTTTCCTTCACTACATCGACGACTGCATTGCAGAACTTGTTCACTTTATTAACTTTGCCTCCAACTTTCACCCTGCCCTCAAGTTTACCTGGTCCATTTCCGACACCTCCCTCCCCTTTCTAGATCTTTCTGTCTCTGTCCCTGGAGACAGCTTATCCACTGATGTCTACTATAAGCCTACTGACTCTCACAGCTATCTGGACTATTCCTCTTCTCACCCTGTCTCTTGCAAAAATGCCATCCCCTTCTCGCAATTCCTCCGTCTCCGCCACATCTGCTCTCAGGATGAGGCTTTTCATTCTAGGACGAGGGAGATGTCTTCCTTTTTTAAAGAAAGGGGCTTCCCTTCCTCCACTATCAACTCTGCTCTTAAACGCATCTCCCCCATTTCACATACATCTGCTCTCACTCCATCCTCCCGCCACCCCACTAGGAATAGGGTTCCCCTGGTTCTCACCTACCACCCCGCTAGCCTCCGGGTCCAACATATTATTCTCCGTAACTTCCGCCACCTCCAACGGGATCCCACCACTAAGCACATCTTTCCCTCCCCCCCTCTCTCTGCATTCCGCAGGGATCGCTCCCTACACAGCTCCCTTGTCCATTCGTTCCCCCCCATCCCTCCCCACTGATCTCCCTCCTGGCACTTATCCGTGTAAGCGGAACAAGTGCTACACATGCCCTTACACTTCCTCCCTTACCACCATTCAGGGCCCCAAACAGTCCTTCCAGGTGAGGCAACACTTCACCTGTGAGTCGACTGGGGTGATATACTGCGTCCGGTGCTCCCGATGTGGCCTTTTATATATTGGCGAGACCCGACGCAGACTGGGAGACCACTTTGCTGAACGCCTACGCTCTGTCCGCCAGAGAAAGCAGGATCTCCCAGTGGCCACACATTTTTAATTCCACATCCCATTCCCATTCTGACATGTCTATCCACGGCCTCCTCTACTGTAAAGATGAAGCCACACTCAGGTTGGAGGAACAACACCTTATATTCCGTCTGGGTAGCCTCCAACCTGATGGCATGAACATCGACTTCTCTAACTTCCGCTAAGGCCCCACCTCCCCCTGGTACCCCATCTGTTATTTATTTCTACACACACATTCTTTCTCTCACTCTCCTTTTTCTCCCTCTGTCCCTCTGAATATACCTCTTGCCCATCCTCTGGGACCCCCCCCCCCCACCTCCTTGTCTTTCTTCCCGGACCTCCTGTCCCATGATCCTCTCGTATCCCCTTTTGCCTATCACCTGTCCAGCTCTTGGCTCCATCCCTCCCCCTCCTGTCTTCTCCTATCATTTTGGATCTCCCCCTCCCCCTCCAACTTTCAAATCCCTTACTCACTCTTCTTTCAGTTAGTCCTGACGAAGGGTCTCGGCCTGAAATGTCGACTGCACCTCTTCCTACAGATGCTGCCTGGCCTGCTGCGTTCACCAGCAACTTTGATGTGTGTTGGTTGAACTGACCTGGCCAAGGAGAGTTGGGGAAGTTTCTGATGGGAATTTCAAACTTTGGGGCAAAGCAGCTGAAGCCAGTTGTTGCACAAGGAAAAACAAGTGGTTTAGGGTGTCAAAAAGATTTTGATAGATATATGACTAATCCTCATTTTCTCCCCCTCCAGTATAATGCGGGTTTGTTGGCTTGTGAGTAAAGACGGAAGGCACCAACCAATACGCCTTGCACACTCTACCTGTGTATTCATTGGACGGAGTCCAGTGACCAAAATTACAGATAAAAAATGTTCCCGGCAGCAAGGTCAGTGGAGAAGTATAGATTACTTTTGCAGGTCATTGTGAGGTACAAATCTTAAGATCTGTTGTTATTTGGAACATTGGTTCAGTTCTCAGATGCCGGTGAAGAGAATGCAAAATTAACTGAGCTGGATGTTCCTTACCCAGATGTTTGAGTTTATTATTTGTATGCGATTGTATGCAAATGCATGCGATTAATTGAATTTGTACAGAAAATCCTAGATTTTCTTTTCCAATTTTTTTATTGGTTTCTATATAGAAGAATACAGAGTTGAAGAGAATACATATTATAAAACAAAAGAAAAAATATAATACTAGATATAGTATATTGAATCACATTAACGATCTCCTTACTCTATATTCACATAGATTAGATTAATTCGTGTATTAGAATATAAACAATTTTATTAAAAAAAGAGATCTACACCCACTACCAAAGTCGAAGCTGTTTGGGGGAAAAAAAACTTAACAGATAATAAAATATGCTATTAACCAACTTCTGTACTTTTAACAAGAAGTCAAAGATTATGAAAATAATTTTAAAATGGCCCCCACAAATTTTGAAAATCTTGGTTAGTTTCAGAAATTGAACAAAGAATCTTTTCTAAGTTTAGGCATGCCATAACATCACGTAACCGCTGAGCATGATTAGGTGAAACAGCATCCTTCCATTTAAATAAAAGTGCCCTCCTAGCCATAAGAGAGATAAAAGCCAGAATGTGCAAATCAGATGTCTTCAAAATGATATCTTTTCTTCCAACAATACCAAATAGAGCAGTCAAAGGATTAGGCTTAAAATTTACTTTAAAGAGTACAGAAAAAGTTTCGAATACTTCCTTCCAATATTTTCCAAGGCTTGGGCATGTCCAAAACATATGAATAAGTGAAGCTTCTCCATTGTTACAGCTATCACAGTAGGGAGATATAGCCATATAAAAATGAGATAACTTATCCTTGGTCATATAAGCCCTATGAACCACTTTAAATTGTAGGAGGGAATGACGAGCACATAACGATGAAGTATTAACCAATTTAAAAATCTCATTCCAAGTTTCTTCAGAAATTGAGGTCTGTAAATCTTGTTCCCAAAGATTTTTGATTTTGTCTAAAGAATCATTTCTCATTCCCAACAACATATAAATATTGGATATTGAACCATTATGGAATGATTTCATATTAAGAATTTCATCTAATACGTTCTCATCAGGACTATTAGGAAATGTATATAATTGAGATTGCAGAAAATCTCTAATTTGTAAGTACTGAAAAAATGGGTTTTTGGTAAACTATATTTAGTTAACAATTGTTTGAACGAAGAAAGACTTCCTCCAACAAACAGATCCCGGAAACATATAATGCCCAATCTTTCACATTGTTAAAAAGCTACATCAGTCATAGAAAGCTTAAAAATTAAAAAAAAATGGGACTAGAAAGGGAGAATCTTAAACCAAAGTGTTTTCTAAATTGTATCCAAATCCTCAAAATATGTTTGATTACCACATTTTCAGTTATCTTACTTAAGGATAAAGGAAGTGAAGATCCCAAAAAAGAGATAATAGAAAATTTATTAACCGAGTTAGCTTCTAAAGAAACCCACCCAGGACAGTCCTCATGATTAATATAGTATAACCAAAATGTAAAATTCTGTATATTAGCTGCCCAGTAATAAAACCTAAAATTTGGTAAAGCTAAACCTCTATTCTTTTTGACTTTCTGGAGATGGACTTTATTCAATCGAGGACATTTATTTTTCCATATGTAGGAGGATAAAATAGAGTCCAGAGAGTCAATAAAGGATTTAGGAGTAAAAACGGGTAACACCTGAAAGAGGTACATAAATTAAGGTAAAACATTTATTTTAATAGAATTAATTCGACCAATCAATGATAATGAAAAGGGCGACCAACTTGATAATGTTCTTTTTATATAATTTAATAAAATAAGAAAATTTTCTTTAAATAAGTATTTATAATTTTTAGTAATTGTTACACCCTAATAAGAATTGGTTTCTTGCAATTTTAAAAAGGTTAATATCAGTTAATGGCAAATTATTCAAAGGAAAACGTTCACTCTTGTGTAGGTTCAGTTTATATCCAGAAACCTGACTAAAACAAGATAGTAAAGAAAGCACAGAAGGTAATGAAGTTTCAACATTAGAAATGTAAAGCAATAAATCATCAGCATAAAGTGAAACTTTGTGGATAGTACCCTTCCGGAAAATACCAGTGATATCATTAGATTCTCGATAAGCAATAGCTAAAGGTTCTAAAGCCAGGTCAAAAAGCAAAGGACACAAAGGGCAACCTTGTCTGGTTCCACGCTGAAGTTCAAATGGTTTAGAATTCTGAGAATTAGTAAGAACCCAAGCAAAACGGGATAAATACAATAATTTAATCCATTGAATAAAGTCGGACCCAAAATTAAATTTTTTCTATGATTTTAAATAAATAATGCCATTCAACTGGATCAAAAGCCTTCTCAGCGTCTAAGTATATCACACACTCCGATATCTCCTTAGAAGGAGAATAAATAACATTTAATAATCGATGAATATTAAAATGAGAATATTGATTTTTAATAAAACCAGTCTGATCATCAGAAATGATAGATGGTAAGATATTTTCCATCCTACAGGCCAGAACTTTAGATAGAATTTTAGCATCAACTTTAAGTAAGGAAGTTGGTCTATATGAAGAACATTCAGTTGGGTTCTTATTTTTTCTTAAGGATAAGGGAAATAGAAGCTTCGTAAAAAGATTGCGGCAACCTACCTGACTTAAAAGAATCTGAAGGAACTGAACATAAATGAGGTATAAGCAAAGAAGAAAAAGCCTTATAAAATTCTCCAGAAAATCCTTCAGAACCTGGAGCTTTCCCTGAATGCAGTGAACGTACAGCTTCGGCTATTTCTTCATGAGAAATACATTGATCCAACTGTTTTCAGTTATCAACAGAAAGCGTGGAGATATTTATTTGGTCTAAAAAATTATCCATTACAGTATTATCTTTAAGAAGATCAGAACTATAAAGTTTGGAATAAAATCCTCTAAAAGTATTATTTATTTCTAAATGATCAATTGTCCTAATACCATTAGCTTTATAAATTTCTTTAATCTGTCGTTTAGCACTAGAAGTTTTAATTTGGTTAGCCAATAATTTACCTGTTTTATCTCCGTGAATATAAAATTGACTTTTATCCTTTAGGAGTTGGGTTTCAATAGGATATGTTAATAAAAAATCATACTTAGTTTTAATTTCAACCCGACTTTTATATAAAACAGGATCTGAAGTCAAAGCATATTTTTCATCTAATTGTTTCAGCTGATTGACTAAATTGATCCTCTTTATTAGCTTTTTCTTAACACTTGCAGTATAAGAAATGATTTGTCCTCTAATATATGCTTTAAAGGCATCCCATATGACAAGACTAGAAGTCTCCTCCACCGTATTCTCTTCAAAAAGAAGTAATTTGCCTCTCCAAGAACTTTAAGGAATCCTTGTCAAATAACAAAGTTAAATTAAAATGCCAGAATCTGTTTGAGGAAAACCAGGAAGATTTATGGATAAAAGCACAGGAGCATGATCAGAGATAGCAATCTGTTTATATTCACAGGATCGAACTAATGGACTCATTTGGTTATCAATAAAAAAAAGTCAATTCTGGAATACGTATGATGAACATGAGAGAAAAATGAGTATTCTCTATCTGCTGGATGTAAGAAACACCATATATCAACAATACCACATTTGGTTAGAAATGAATGGATAAACGAAGCTGATTTATTAAGTGTGGCTGGTTTAGAAGAAGACCGATCTAAAACTTGATCTAACCAGCAATTAAAGTCTCCTGCCATCACCAATGAGTACAGACTTAGGTCAGGCAAAAATGAAAAAAAAATGCTCAAAGCATCCTGGATCATCTATATTTGGGGCATAAATATAAGCAAATTATCAACAATTTATTCTCTAATTTCCCTGATACTATAACAAATCGTCCATTAGTATCAGAAACAGCCTTGTATTGAACAAAGGGAACTGTATTTTCCATAAAAATCAAAACTCCTCTAGCTTTGGCCTGAAAACTTGAACGAAAGTGCAATCCTCTCCATCGGCTAAAAAGGCATGAGTTATCAGAATTGCATATGTGTGTTTCTTGTATATAAAAAAAAATTTGAACCTTAAATTTTTTAATATAAGCAGGAATCTTATTTCGTTTCAAAGGATGATTTAATCCTTTCACGTTAAGACTAAGTAACTTAGTATTATAATCCATTCTATTATTATTTTTAAAAAGTAAAAGGGTAATCCTTAAAAAGATTACTAAAACTAAACAATGACCTATGAGATAAGGAAACCAAACAACAGGTTTGACTAAAAATCCCAAACAGCTTCCAAGAAAAAAAACCCAAACACCCTCCCCCCTCCCAAAGAGAGAAAGTCAACACCTACAACTAATAACGACATCCCCCCAAAAATCCTGCTGGCTTAGCTCCAAATAAATTACAAGGTTAGAATATTCCAACCTAGTCAAAACAACAGATAATAAAGACAGTTAATTCTGGTATCAAAAACGCTAGAAAAGTAATATAAAATAAGATGTACACACAGAATATTGGCTCATTAAAATCTTATTCTCAAAGTAAAACTTTAAGAGGTTCTAAAAGAAAATTGACTACAAGATTCACCAGAGGCAAAATACACAATTATTCATGTAAGTTTTTGCAAAACAGCTCTAACATGACACTTTTAAACTTAGCAGACAAAGTAATAGTACATTAAAGTTTTATTCTCAAAATAAATCCTTAAAATGTTCAAAAAGGAAGAGTTAAGTACAAAGTTTAGCAAAGGTAAAATAAACAGTTATTCATGTAACAAATAATAAGCAGTCACTTTACTGACTCTAAATATTCCTGAGCCTGGAGACTCGAATGGAACCATTTTTGCGATCCACCCTGCAGTGTAATTCTGAACTTCGCCGGATACCATAGAGAAGGTTTAAGATCCTTGTTGTAGAACTCTGACATGACACTTTTAAATTTAGCATGTTCCCTTATAATCTCTGCTGAGAAATCTTCGAGGATTCTAATCTTTTTTCCATTAAAATCAATCATACCTTTCTGACGAGATTAATGAATTATATTGTCCTTTGTTTGGAACTCATAAAAAATGATTTCCACTGAACAAGGTTTGCTTGCAAACATTCTGTTCCCAGGTATTCTGTGTGCTTGGTCAATCATTGGTGTCGATTTTAAAATACCAGTAAATAACTGAACCAGAAAGTTGGGAAAAAATTCCGTAGGACGATCACCTTCAGTTAATTCTTCGAGACCAAGAATTCGTACGTTATTCCTTCTGCTTCTGTTTTCTAAATCAGTAATCTTCTGTAGTTCATTGTTAACCTTGGATTGTTTTTCATAACGCTTTTGCAGGTCGTCCATTTTCTCATCCAGAATCGACAGGGTTTCTTCATTCTCTTTTATTCGTTTATCGTGGTCAGTTAAAGTTTCTTGAATAGAATCCAGCTTTGTACTTAATTTAGATTATGAGGACACTCAGTCCTTGTTTATTGTCATTTAGAAATGCATGCATTAAAAAATGATTTATCAGAAAAAAAAAGGACAAACCAAGACTAAAGCTGACAAAACGACATAGTTATAACATATAGTTACAACAATGCAAAACAATACCGTAATTTGATAAAGAGCAGACCATGGGCACGGTAAAAAAAAGTCTCAAAGTCCCCGACCGACTCATCATCTCACACAGATGGTAGAAGGAAGAAGCTCTCCCTGCCTTGAGCCTCCAAGCGCCGACAACTTGCCGATGCATTGGAAGCACCCAATTGCAGCTGACTCTGAGTCCATCTGAAGACTTTGAGCCTCTGACCAGCCCCTCTGATACAGCCTCTCCGAGCACCATCCTCTGCCGAGCGCTTTGACCCCGCCCTGACCGCCAAGCGACAAGCAAAGCCGAGGACTCGGGGCGTTCTCCGGAGATTCCGGACCACACAGTAGCAGCAGCAGCGAAGCAGGCATTTCAGAAGTTTCTCCAGATGTTCCTCCGTGCTCTTAAGTCCATCTCCATCAAATCAGGATTGTGCACGGCACCCTACTTGACAAATAACAGATATCACCACCGGAGTGGCCGCTGTGAGCTGCGTTGCGTCGCCATCTTCTCCTCTCTCTGAAAATTTTCTGAAATCCTCTCTGAAATTGTTTAATTTCAGAGCCAAGTTGTTGAAACTCTTCGGAGAATTCCTTTCTGAATCACTGCAATTCCTTGGATGCTTCCTTTTTGTGCTTTTGCATCAATTCAGTAATAGAATTCAAAGATGTAGAGGAATCTTTTTTACCTTTAGCAGTTCTTGTAGTCATAGTGTCAAATCAGGTTGGAAAGTAAGTAAAGTAAACTAGGAGCAGCTGTAAAATGCTGTTATTCCATCCACCGCTAACAGGAAGTCCTCCAATCCTAGATTTTAAAACATCAGCAGAAGGTTGAGCAGGGCAATGATAATTATTTTTAGTCAAAATTGTTGGAATCTAGAATGCTTTATAAACAAGTGCTGATAAACTTGGAGATTTTAAAGGCAGCAAATGGGAGTTTGAGAATGAGTCAGGGTTTCAAAGAGCTAGTCAGGTATGATTGGCCAGCCTGTCTCTTTCTGTGATGAATAATTGTTGTGTCAGCAATGCCCTATATTGCTCTAATTTACGTAGATATTAAGGGAAGTAAAGGTAACTTTGAAGGCTTGAACAAAATTAATATATTAAGTGTTGATTTCTCTTTTCATTTCAGTACAGTTGAAAGCGGATTACAATAAAGGATTTGTCCTTGTTAAACAGGTATATGTACATTGTTCTATTGGTGTTGTACTTGTATATTCAATGTAAGTCCAATTATTTTTGACATGTTTTGATTGGAGAAACTGTTTCACTGACAGAATGCTTGATTCCTGGAAGAGAGGATAAGGATGATTGTAAAATAACAAACTGAGAGACTTTGCATGAAAGGGTGATGGAAGCTCATTCAGTGAAAGTTTTAAAAAAGGATTGGATAAATACTCAGGAGTAATTTGCAGACTGTGAGGAAAGGGCAGTAATGGAAATTTATTGCTTCCTTGAAAGAGCTGTCCAATCCAGGTTCTACTGGTCCAATGGCTTCCTGTACTGTGATTCTGTAGAACAGGTTTTTGTACATTTCAGCCTTTGGCAATATTAAATTCTATTGTCAAATCATAAGCATAAACTGCAAACGAGAAATATGTCATATATGCTGTTTGAAAGATAAAGAAATTAAGGAAATAGGGAAATGTCAAAGGAGTTGAGGTGAGAGTAGAGCTGTCATAATCATTGAATGGCAGGACAGATCTGAGATGTCCTGATGAAGGGTCTCGGCCTGAAACGTCAACTGTACCTCTTCGTAGAGATGCTGCCTGGCCTGCTGCACTCACCAGCAACTTTGATGTGTGTTGCTTGAATTTCCAGCATCTGCAGAATTCCTGTTGTTTGAGATGGCCTATTTCTATTTTCTAATGTTACTGTTCTTGTTTTCTTATGTTTATCAATTTGCTTACCATGCATTTTTTTAATGAAAATCAAGCTGCTCAGTTAAGAATGTTGTTCAATGTGAGCATATTAATTGAAATACAGTGGGTTCCAGTTAAGAGGGACACACCAGGATCAGTATATTTTGATCCAATTAAGGTGGCTGTCTCAATTAGCCAGTTTCATGCAAATAGTTAAAAAGGTATAAAAAAGACAAAATAGGTTTAACTGAGTAAGAAATTATGAAATACAGAACAAATAAGGACACTACAGTACTATAAAACTCCCTAATAGTTATCGACGGAATTCATCCAGTGTACACAGCCATGTTCTTTTGATAGACTGTAAATAAACAAAATCAGCAGAGACACCTAGTGCAAATAATGGACTGCCTTCATACAGTGCTTTTGACAATTGCATCCTGCAAATCTTTATTTTCATTGTAACATTCAGATGATTGTCGATATATTCAAATTCTTCGTACTGCCTACCTGTTGAAGTAGTGAAATAATTTGATTTTCACTCCCGACCATTTCTAGCATCTCCAGGCCTGTTGCTTGAGACTTCAGTGAGTGAAACAGTTTTGAATTGTCTTACTGCTTATTTCTTACCAACCATCAGTGACAAAAATTACTGCTTTTGGAACACAAACACATGCAGCAGACACTATTTTAAAAACTATTTGCTCTAAGCACGGTGTAGTGTCTAACAGCTATGCAAGTGCACGTGACTGACACTGTTTTGAAACAGTTTGGCAACAGTCTTCTGTTCCAATCAAGCAGCATAGTGTCTCAAATAAACAGAGAAACCTGGCTATTTTCTCAATTAGTTTTTGGTCTTTAAGAGTTGTCCCAAATAAGAAGCTGCCCTGATTAACTAGAATCCACTGTATGAAAGTTTATGAATGTCTACAAGTTAAAAATGACTTTCTGCCTTATTTGTATAGCTGAAGTGGCACATTTTAAAATAATTTGGATAAGAATATTAGGAAATTAAATTAACAATACTCAACCATTCAGAAACAGCTTCTCCTTCTCCGTTGCCATCAGTTTTCTGAACAGTACATGAGCACTGCGTTGTTACTCCTTTTTGCACTATTCTGTAACTTATAGTAATACTAAGTCTTTGCTCTGTGTTACAGCCACAAAAACAAACAAATTTCACATGTTAGTTGGGCTGATTTTCCATATTCTGTTAAATCTGTCATCATTTTTTAAGGCTTACTGATTGCCTGTATTCTTAAACATATACCTGATGAGCTGTTGCCTGATCTGAGCTCCTCCAGCATTTTGTGTGTTGGTTTATTATTACTTTATCATGTATCTACTTATGAAATCTAGAGTATACCCATGGTGTGCCTAAAACCTTCTAACAGTGACTACCTGATGCGCACAAATAGGTCAAATCAGGAGATTGTCTATTGTGTGAACTGTAGCTTATCTTTGTCATCCCAGCAGATGGAAGCACTTTGTTTATAGGCGACAAAGAATAGAAGTTAAAAGCTCTGGAAAAAATGTGGCTCAGAAAATATTGGCTGGAATTTTGCCTGGATTGATTCTGTAATCCTGGATTGTTACTAATCCTGTAATTGATCCATAGTCTTGACATTGTTCTCGGACCACAGGAGCTGTCTCTTAGTGAATTCTGATTGCAGGTATTGTATGAAAAGATGATGGAAGCAAATTCACTGCTAATTTCAAACTACCATAATGGAACTAAGTAAATACTTGAGAAATAATTTGCAGGGCTGTGGGGTAAGAGCAGCTAGTAAGTTTTATTAGGCAGCTCTTTCAAGGAAAAAGCTAGTCAAGCATACTAGGTCATTGTCCTTTATTTCTTTGAAACTTATAACTTCAGTTTTTGCACCTGGTATTTAATGCTGTGAGCAATCAGAGGTTTGTATTTGGGTTTATAACAATGTTCCAAAGATTAGTGTTCAAATTAAAAGATTGTTCAATTAAATTTTACGTTGCAATTCAACAACTTCTCTTTTTATTGTAATGTCTATATTGACACTTCTGTATTCTAGTACTGGAATTCTTCAATTCAAAACGTTATTGGTATTTGCTGAATTGACAACTGATCAACATTTGTACACTACATAAATTGGATATGGGGGATCAGGTGGAAAAAGTACTTGATGTAGAAGAATCTTTTTGAATGGCAGAGTAGACTTGTAGAGGCAAATAGCCTATTCTGAGTTTCTGTGTTCTAAAATACTGGAAATGTTCAGTAGCTCTGGATACATTTTCTTTTCTTTGCTTCCTACAAAGTTGGGGATAAATCCAAGCGACGTCAATTCAGAAGATGTGGGGAAAGACAAGGAAGTGAAATTGAAGCCAGGACAGATTCTTCACCTCGTCAATCAGTTGTATCCATACACCATAAAGTTTGAAGAAGAAATCTTAGAAAAAAAGAAGCTGTCACCAAAGAGACCCCATGAAGAAATTTCTCTTAACAACAGCTCTGGCACATTGAACAAATGCCTTAAAACTGAGCACTCGAGTCCAAAGGAGCATGGCACACTTAATAACAAACTTGAAAGGAAGAAAGAGAAGACAAATGATGGACAAACAATGACGACAGCGAAGAGTGCAGAAATAACAGAAAAAAAAGTAATTGATGTATTTGGTTTAAATTGTTGCATGTTATCATCTGAACTTGGCCTTGCCCTTAATTTGCTTGTAAGGTTTACCATTTGGGAGCAGAGGTGCAGTGAACTATAGATGCACATAATAATCAGTATCTTTAGAGAGAGAAACTGTTAATATTTCAGAGTGATGACCTTGCATGTGAGCTTCCCAATGATGACACGAGCATGAATTATTAACTTAATTTCTTGCTCCAAAACCCCTTTCTAACCTGCTGAATGCTTCTCTTATTTTCTGTTTTTAGTTTAGGTCTCAGCAATCAATATTTTACCTTTGTGCAATTGAATCACTTACTATCTGCTCTTGAGTTCATGATTTTGATTTTATTTAGAAGTAGAGAGTACAATTATATCCCTGTGGTTTGATCCTGGGTAAAGGAGGAGTGGGACACTGTTTCTATTCACTCTCAAGGCTAGAATAGCTTGACATACATGTACAGGATCCCATGAGATAATAGTGTGCCACTTTGGCAGAATGTATATTTGAAGGTATAATTATAAGTGGCAATCTTGGTCCTGGTTATATATTTAAAAGTTCTATTAACATAATTACCTAATGACTGAGATAGTTATTATTTCCACCACCTAACTTTGCTTCTTCAGGATTTTCAGGGAATGTGGAGTCAAGGGCTAAAAGTCTCTATGCAGGATCCAAAATTGCAGGTATGTTTTTTTCTCCCAAAAAAATCTTAGATTTTTATAAAATGGTTTTCTTGTGCACTTGTACTAATAGCATTTCAAATTGTTTAATTGTTAGAAGGTTGTTAGAGGTGTGTAAAAATGATTAATCATGAAGTTAAATGAAATCTATAGAAAAAATAGAAATTTCATATTATCGAAGTTATACAACCTTAAGATTCATCTCCTTACTCATAGCCACAAAATAAAGAACCCTAATAGAACACATTAAAAATAACACCATCTAAACACCCAGCGTGCAGAGAAAGAGGGGGAGAATAAACAAATCATGCAAACAATAAAAGCAAGCAAACAGCATGCAGAACTGAAGTTCACAATGGCAGGCATCACTGTAGCCAATCCAGAAGTCCACTAGTTGCAGGCTACAGTCTCAGTCCAGCACAGAGATGAGCAAACTCTGTGGAGTAGCGAGCTGAACCGGCCTGTTTCTGGCCTCCAATCCTGACACCTCAACCTTTTCAATATGGCCCGCGCTTAAATCGCTGAAACCTCGGGTTGTTCCTCACCCATGGGCTCAGGCTCTATCACCTTGATACGGCCAGTACCTGACCTTTCTGATTCAGCTCAGCCTATAATTGATCAAGTCTCTGATTGATCCTCGACTTGCCTTGGCTCTGCTGCATCGAATTACCCGAGCTTTAACTTAAAACGGAATTGTTTGTATCTTATCTTGCATTACTATATTGCCTTTGATTTTGCTGAACTGTTCCGACTCATTAATCAATGTCTCTGTTTTGAATCTTTGGATTAAAAACAGAAAATGCTGAAAAAAGAAACAGTTGCAGGTCCAAGACCCTTTATTAGAACTGGGAAGGAAAGAAAACGAGTTACTTTTCAGTAGCTGAGAAGGTGGGAAGAACAAAAGGAACATTTCTGATAGGGTGAGACCAAATGAGTTGTTGTGCATCTTTTCTTTGGTATCTATTGATAATACCAGTGCTATGGGATATTCCCAACTGGTCAGGCTATTTCTATTGGAGAAAGAAAATCTGAGACAAAATCACAATTAAATAACTGGCAGAAATGGCCAGTTCTGATATTAAGAGGGTTAGCAAAAGTTGTAGAATTTAATATCAAGATACCCAGGTAGAAGAAGGGGTATTGATTCTCTCAGTCTTGTGTTGCTCTTGTTGTAGCAGTACAGGAGCCATTGGCAGCTTAGAATGGGATGGAGAAGTACAGTGGCTTGTGGACTGAATGCAAGTGTTCTCCAAAGCAACACATTATTTGCACTTGGCTTTTCCGGTGTAGACGAGATTACATGTGGTCACTTTTTCATGAAATATCTTGAGTTATTTTCCTAAATTGATTTATAGATGAATAAAAAAATAGTTTTCTTGCTCCTTCAGGTATATAAAGATGATACCGTTGTAGTAATTAAAGACAAATATCCGAAGGCTCGTTTTCACTGGCTGGTGTTACCATGGGAATCTATCTCCAGTTTGAAGGCTGTGAGAAAGGATCACTTAAATTTGCTTCAACACATGAATGAAGTTGGAGAAAAGCTGGTGAGAGAACGTGTGGATTCCAAAGCGTTAAGATTTCGATTGGGCTACCATGCTATACCAAGCATGAGGTAGGGAAAGATTTATGTTTTGCATGAACATCAGAGCTTCTTTGCTACGTTCACTCCATTTTTTTTTTGTTCTCTTGGTATCTTGTGCATCTGCATTAAAGGTGAAGACCAAAAGATATAAGAGCAGAATTAGGCCATTTGGCTCATCAGGTCTGCACAGCCATTTCATCATGGCTGATTGATTTTTCCCTCTCAGCCCCCATCTCGTGCTTTCTCCCCATACCTTTCTTGCCCTGACTAAGGATCTATCAACCTCTGCCTTAAATATACATAAAGGCTTAGCCTCCACAGCCACCTGTGGCAATGGATTCCACAGATTTATCAATGTCTGGCTAAAGAAATTTCTCCATCTCTGTTCTAAAAGGACTCCCCTCTATTCTGAGGCTGTGTCCTCTGGTCTTGGACTCCTTCACCACAGGAAACATCCTCTCCACATCCACCCTATCAAGGCCTTTCAACATTTGACAGGTTTCAATGAGGTCACCCCTCATTCTTCTGAACTCCAGTGAGTAGAAGGTCAGAGCCAGCCAATGCTCTTCATATGGCAAAACTTTCAATCCTGGAATCATTTTCATGAACCTCCTTGGAACCCCCTCCAATGTCAACACACCCTTTCTTTGATAGGGGGCCCAAACCTGCTCTCAATGCTCCAAATGAGGCCTCACCAGTGCTTTATAAAGCCTCAACATTACATCCTTGCTTTTATATTCTATTCCTTTTTGAAATGAATGCTAACATCGCATTTCCCTTCCTCACCACTGCTTTAACCTGCAAACTAACCTTTAGGGAATCTTGCATAAGGAGTCCCAAGTTCTTTGCACCTCAGATTTTTAAATTTCTCTCCATTTAGAAAATAGTCTACCCTTTCATTTCTTCTACCAAAATGCATGACCATACACTGTATTCCATCTGCCACTTCTTTGCCCATTCTTCTAATCTGTTTAAGTCCTTCTGTAGCCTCTTTACTTCCTTTACTGCCTGCCCCTCCACCAATCTTTGTGTCGTCTACAAACTTTGCCACAAAGCCATCCAAGTAATTGACATATATTGTGACAAGAACCTGTCCTAGCACAGACCCCTGTGGAATACCGGCAGCCAATCAGAAACAGCTCCCTTTATTCCCACTTTGCCTCATGGCAATCAACGCCTGCTTTATCCATGCTAGTATCTTTCCTGTAATAGTCTGGGCTCTTGTTAAGCAGCCTCATGTGTGGCACCTTGTCAAAGGCCTTCAGAAAATCCAGGTAAACAACACCCGCTGATTCTCCTTTGTCTGTCCTGCTTGATATTTCTGTAAAGAATTCCAACAGATTTGCCAGGCACGATTTTCCCTTAAGGAAACCGTGGTGGCCACAGCCTATTTTATCATGTGCCTCCTAGTACCCCGAAACTACATTATTAACAATTGACTCCAATATCTTTCCAAGCACTAAGGTCAGAGTAACTGGTCTATAATTTCCTTTTTTTTTTAACCTCTCTCCCTTCTTGAAGAGTGGAGTGACAATTGCAATTTTCCTTTCCTCTGGAACCATGCCAGAACCAATTGATTCTTGAAAGAGGATGCCTCCAGAATCTCTTCAGCCACCTCTTTCAGAAGCCTGGGGTGTTCACCATTTGGCTCAGGTGACTTTTCTACCTTCAGTCCTTTCAGTTTCCCAACAACCTTCTCCCTAGTATTGACAACTTCACACACTTCTGCCTCTGAGGATCTCAAACTTCCGGTATACTGCCAGTGTCTTTCACAGTGAAGACTGATGCAAAATAATTATTCAGCTCATCCGCCATTTTCTTGCCCCCCACTACTACCTGTCCAGTGTCATTTTCTAGTGGTCCAATATTCAGTCTCGCCTCTCATTTACTCCTCATGTATCTGAAGAAACTTTTGGTATCCTCTTTAATATTATTGCCTAGTTTATCTTCTTATTCAATCTTTTCGTTGATATGTTTTTTAGTTGCCTTCTGTTGGTTTTTAAAAGCTTTCTAATTCTAACTTCCCACTACTTTTTGCTGTATTAAATGCCCTCTCTTTGGCTTTTATGTTGGCTTTAACTTATCTTGTTAGCCACGGTTGTGTCATCTGGTCTTTAGAATACGTCTTCCTTGTTAGGATGTATATATCCTGCACCCGAATTGCTTCCAGAAATTCCAGCCATTGCTGCTTTTGTCATCATTCCTGCCAGTGTTCTTTACCAATCAACTTTGGTCAGCTCCTCTCTCATGCCTCTATAATTCCCCTTACTCCACTGTAATACTGATACATCTGACTTTAGCTGCTGCTTCTCAAATTGCATGTTGAATTCTATCATATTATGAAGACTTGTCCCTTAAGGGTTCTTTTACCTTAAGCTCTCTAATCAATTCTGATTCATTTCACAGCACCCAATCCAGAATAGCTGATTCCCTAGTGGGCTCAACCATGAGCTGCTCTAAAAGGCTATTTTGTAGGCATTCTAGAAACTCCCCCTCTTGGGATCCAGCACCAACCTGATTTTCCCAATCTACTTGCATGTTGCAAACGATTTGATTGGGGTTTCCTTAACTGCAGTTATTCTTTGTCTACAAATGGTTCAGCTTTTGATTTAATTTGCTATTCCAGCTAAAACAAGTACTTGCATTTGTAAAGGATCTTTAATGTAGCAAAACATCTTCATGGGTTTCACCTTGATGTCAACTGAAATTTGGCATTGAGATACATAATAGTGCAATTCTACATTGCCATCATAAGGTGCATCCTCACATCAGCCATTACTGTCTAGTTTGGTGCAGTATCGTCTCGCAATACACACAATCTACAGAAAACTTGTCAGGTCAGCAGTAAAGGTCATTGGCTGCAGTCTACTTGTATGCATCCACGACAAAGAAGCAGGCAGGAAAAATCTTACTTCTGGAATGCGCTTATAGGGCTATTAGAACAAAAATGTCAGTCCATCTTAAAAGTTCCTTCCCCAAGGCAGTTAATCTGATGAACTGTTCTATTACCCACCCCTCCATCACCAAAATCACTGTCTTGCACTTTACACACTTTAAACCACGTTTTATTATGCTATTTACATTGTAAATACCTGCTAGTATTTATATGCACGTTTTATTCTATATTTGTACTTCAATGTCTTTATTTTCATATAATTTATTTTTCATTGTTAAGTGTTTTTTGTTGCATGTCACGCTCTGATGAACATACCACAACAAATTCCTAATACATTGATACATATATAGTGTATAAAGCTGATCCTTGATCCTCATTCAGAATCAGGTATAATATCACTGGCATATGTCATGAGTGTGTTGTTTTGCAGCAGAAGTACAGTGTTATACGTATTAGAAACTGCATTATGTAAATAAAATTAAAAGTAGTGCAAAGGTTTAAAAAAGAAAAAAATATTGAGGTGTTGTACGTGGGGTCATTGTCCATCCAGAAATCTGATGGCAGAGGGGAACAAGCTGTTCCTAAAACATTAAGTCTGTGTCTTCAGACTTCCGTACCATTTCCTTGATGGTAGCAATGAGAAACGAGGGCATGTCCTGGGTGATGGGTGTCCTTAATGATGGGTGCCACCTTTTTGAGGCATCACCTTTGATGTTGTCCTAGTGCTGGGGAGGCTGCAACTCTGCAGCTTTTTCCAGTTCTGTGCAGTGGCCCCTCCAGATGGTGATGTAACCAGTTAGAATGCTCACCACGATGCCTCTGTAGAAATTTGCACAAGTCTTTAGCATACCAAGTTTCTCCAAACTCGGAATGAAATATAGCTGTTGTCATGCCTTATTTATAATTGAAATAAAATGTTGGGTCCAGGGTAGGTCTTCAAAGACGCCCTTTCCACTGCTGATCCCTCGATGAGGACTGGTGTGTGATCCCTCGACTTCTCCTTCCTGACGTCCATAATCAATTCCTTGGTGCAAGGTTTAAATAGTAGTGGGACAGATGGCTGAAAGCTTAGTCAAAACTGTAGATTGTAAATTGCATCTTCAATGAGAGATTGGTGAAGAGATTTCGGGATGGTTTTCCAGAGTTGAGAAATCAGGCAGCCTGTGGTACAGTCCCCAGCTGTAGTGTAATTTGAAATAGAGATTTGTTCATGTGGACAGAATTATAAAGTTAAATCGAGCAACATAGGCGACAACAGGGCTTTGCTTCCAGATGAGCGCAATGCAGTCTATGCTCACTTTGACCGTCAAAAGGAGGAACCCTCATGAACTCCCACAGCCTCTGATAATCCTGTGATTTTAGTCTCTGAGGCCAACGTGTGAGCAGCCTTCAGGAGGGTGAACCCACGAAAAGCATCCAGCCCAGACGGGGTACCCGGTGAAGTACTGAAAACCTCTGCTGATTAACTAGCTGGAGTGTTCACTGCCATCTTTAACCTCTCACTTCAGCAGTCTGAGATACCCACCTGTTTCAAGCAGGTTTCAATTATACAGGTGCCCAAGAAGAATGTCATGACCTGCCTCAGTGACTGTTGTCCATCCAGTAGCACTTACATCCACAAAGCTTAAATGTTTTGAGAGGTTGGTGATGAAACATATCAACTCCTGCCTGAGAAAAGACATAAATCCATTCCAATTTGCCTAACGGAGCAACATGTCCACAGTAGATACCACCTCTTTGGCACTTCATTCAGTTCTGGAAATCTGGACAACAAAATTGCATAAAACAGGTTGCTCTTTATTGACCCCAAATCAGCTTTCAATACTATCATCCCCTCAAAACTAATCAACAAACTCCTCAACCTTGGCTTCAATACCTTCTTATGCAATTGGATCCTCGATTTCCTCAGTCAGTTCGGATTGGCAACAACATCTCCCCCTCAATCTCTATGAGCACAGGTGCACCACAAGGCTGTGTGCTCAGCCTCATGCTCTACTCCCTTTACACTTGTGACTACATGGCTAAACACTGCTCCAATGCCATATTCAAGTTTGCTGGCGACACCACTGTCATAGGCTGAATCAAAGGTGGTGATAGATCAGCATATATGAGGGAGATTGAAAATTTGGCAGAGTGGTGCCATAACGGCAGCATCCTACTCAGTGTCAGCAAGACCATGGAGCTGATTATCAGCTTCAGGAGAGGGAAATCAGAGCTCCAGGAGTCGGCCCTCATCGGAGGGTCAGCAACCCAAATTCCTCGGTGTTATTATTTCGGAGGACCTGTCCTGGGCCCGGCACGGAAATGCAATTACGAAGAAAGCACGACAGCGCCTCTACTTGGGAGTTCGTGGAGATTTGATACGACATCTACAACTTTGACAAATTTCTGTAGATGTGTGGTGGAGAGTATATTGACTGAGCTGCATCACAGCCTGGTATGGAAACACCAATGCCCATGAACGGAAAGTCCTACAGAAACTAGGTGATACAGGCCAGTCCATCTCTGGTAACCCCCCACCCCCCCATTGAACACATCTGCATGAAAGAGGTAGATCAGGTACCCCCACCACCAGGTCCTGCTCTCTTCTTGCTGCTACCATCAGGAAAACGGTACAGATGCCTCAAGGACTCATACTACCAAGTTCAGAAAGAAGTATTACCCCTCAACCATCAAAAAGGGGTTAACTTCACTTACCCCATCATTGAAATGTTCCCACAATGGACTCACTTTCAAGGACTCTTCATTCCATGTTCTCTATTTATTATTTATTTATTATTATTATTATTATTATTTCTTTCTTTTTGTAGTTTCACAGTTTGTTGTCTTTTGCAACTGGGAGTGCCAAAAGTCTATGTTGCTATTTTCTCCTTTCACAATTGCTTTTTGCATTTTAAAAAATATTTAATTCAAGTTTTGTTCCAATAATTCTGCAGTAACCGCAACCAAAAAAGATAATCATTGTGTTCTTTTAAGTACGTTTGTATCGGTCTGCAAGTTACACTAACTCTAACTCCTGGAGTGCCTTGTTTCCCCAACAGTAACAGTCCTCCACATACAGTGACATACTTTGAAGCTACATTCACCAGCTTTCATAAGCAAGCTGCCTCTGCGTGTACTATTTGAGTGAAATGCTCTATTTTTGGTAAAACGTGCTGGTTATGGTGACCAAGGCATATTTACAAGCATCTCATGTTCTTCATTTAGTACCATGGCACCTTTATCATCTAACTGAACCGTAGGGCTTTGCATTAGTGCCAAACTCAAAGAAAGACAATGGGGTAAAATAGCATATTCTCTGCAGTGCTGCGTTGTTACACTGGACTAGAATTTAATCCATCATCATTATTTGTCTTAATTACCAAATGTATATGTTAATTATTTTCAAATTAGCTTCTTCCTCTAAATATTGTAAAATTGCACAATTTAATGTCAAGTACCTGAACGAGTGATAATGTTAGTCAATACGTTGGTGAGATAACTGCATCTTTTTTTCAGCAGTTGTTTCCCTGTAAAGCCAAATTTTATAATGCCAATATTACCAACAGTAAAATGGTTATAGTTCATAGTTTTTCAAGAATGCTATGAAGTAAAAACAGCAATACAAAATTACAGCTGAAAGCATTTCTGCTTGGTCTCTAAGTAAAACAAAGCCAATTTTGTTCTATTGCATGAGATGTCTGTATTTTTGTTTTGTAGTAAATCTCTTCTAATCAAGATTAATAGTATTGTGGAATTTATGTACAGATTTTATTTTTAAAAGACAAACCAAATATGAAATATAAGCAGGAGGTATTTGATCTCTAAAGCCCAATATCCAACCATTAATGCTATAATTTTTAATTTTGTATTTTTTTGTTGTAGTTCAGGGAAGTTTTCTTAGTGATTATTGTTTGGTGAAGTTGGATGTTTTCAATTGCTAAAAAAATCTTTGTACAAATGCATCCATTTTGGGTTTATAATAAATTATTATCTTAATTGGCAAAAAAGATTAAAACAAGAGTAAAACAATCAAAGATTCACAACTCTGAAGAAAATTCTCCCAATCTCAGCTTTAAATTTCAATTCCGTATCATGAGACTACACCACATAGTTCTACAACCTTGGGTCAAGGACAACAGCTTTGTGTTATTCAAACCATACATTCTCCTCTCAATTTTGTGTGTAATTGCATCAGGAAGATTGAAATAATGTTGGTCTAGACCAGGGGTACTAACCTGGGGTGTGCAGACCCCTTGCTTGGTATGTGTCCATGGCATAAAAAAGTTTGGGAACCCCTAGTCTAGACAACTTCTTGAATTATTGAGTTATTTTATAACCTCTTGAGTTAATTTTTGGGAACAGGTTGAATAGAAGTGAAATGTTTTTTTAACAGTTAAGCACCATTTCACTCTTTACTCCTTTTGTTTTTACTAGCCACATGCATCTCCATGTTATCAGCCAAGATTTTGACTCTCCCTGCTTGAAGACCAAAAAGCATTGGAATTCATTTAATACTGATTATTTCCTGGAATCCCAAGGTAAGAGGAGTATCCGTTTACTTCAATAGTTTAAATTCCACATTACTTGTATTCCTTGAGACGCTTATTCCAACTTTTGAAAGGTCAAATCAACTATTTTGGCATGCATACACATACTAATCTGAAATGCTAGAGATTAATCCTTCTGAGAATAATTTTTGAAACTTGCATAATAGTCAAAAGCCAAAACAATTTTCTTTGAAAATAGTATCATCACTTACATAGCAATTTAAATAAATACTAAAAAAATCACTAAATATAGATATCTGATAATTACCAATTCATTGAGCTGATGTATTTATAATGCATATCAAAAAAAGTTGTTGAATTTAATTTTCCTTGAGATGCCTTAAGTTTTATCTTTAGTTATGAACCTTTGGTGAGTATGATAGTTGAATAATTTACGGTATCAGTATCTACTAGTCATAAATGAGAAGAGAATCTTTTAAAATTACAACAGATTTGTAATACTGATACAAGCCATTCAGCCTTGCTGGTCAGATGTGGGTGTTTCTGCACCATGTAAGTTACCATGCACCTCCCTCCACCTCACTCTTTAAACATCACATCTTATTCCTTTCTTCTTTGATTACTTAGCCACATCACCTTTCAAAGCATCAGTACAACACAAATGGGAGAAATAGTAGGAAGAGACCATTCAACCTGTTCTGTCATTCAGAAAGGTCCTAACTGACCTCTATGCTAGTCCTGGATCCCTTGATTTCCATAGTATCTAAAAATCTCTAAATCTCTGTCCTGAATATACTAATTGACTGAATCTCCTCTATTCTATGGAGTGAGATTTCCAATGATTGATTATTCTCATCTTGGTCCTAAATGGTTGAAAGTGTGACCCCCAAATCTCTAACTCAACCAAAGGAAATATCATCCTTGCATCTACTCAGTCAGGAAGCAAAGGAATTTTGTATGTTTCAATGAAATCAGTTCACATTCTTTTAAGCCAGGGGATCCCAACTTGAGTCAATGGACCCCTCACTTAATAGTATTGGTTATTGACCCATGGCATAAAAAAAGAGTTGGAAACCCCTGTTTCAAGCTCTATAGAAGTACGGTGCACTACACAGTAATAAAAAAAACATACTTTACAATAAGAATATATACCGTGAATATATGTTCCCTTGACTTTCCTTCCTGAAATCCACAATCAATTCTTACCGTCTTGAGTGCAAGTTTATTGTTACAACACCACTGGACCAGCTGATCTATCTTTCTTCTGTGTGCCACCTCAGCACTACCTGAAATTCTGCCATCTATTGTTGTGTCATCAGCAAATTTATAGATGCTGTTCAAGCTATGCCTAGCCACAGTCATGGATATAGAGAGAATAGAGCAGTGGGCAAAGCACACATTCTTGAGGTGCAGCAGCGTTGATTGTTAGCAAGATGTTATTTCTGATCCGCACTGTTTCACAGATTTTCTATGTTTCTTGTCAGATAGTTTGTGTGGTTTCCATTTCTTTATTTATCTCAGCTTTCCTTTGAATTCTGAAATGTCTCCAATCCTTTGGTTATTGGTCTTTTTGGATACATTTTAAACTTTTTCTTTGGTATTATCTTCAGCTTCTGGTTTTGGGTTTACGTTTTCACCACAAGCTCTTCACTATCAGTGATTATCTGTCCCTTCTGCACAAGAATTGTGCATGTGATATGGAAAGGGTTGAGAATGGCTTGAGCTTATTTAATATGACTCTTAGTAAAGAAACTTCGCTCTTTAATGGCATGGCAAAGAATGCAAGCAATTTTTGATACCCTGTTGAAGGGTCTCAGCCCGAAACATTGACTGTACTCTTCCATGGATGCTGCCTGGCCTGCTGAGTTCCATTTGTGTGTATTGTTTTGATACCACGTGATAGCTTCTAATCTATCAGCTGCTTTGCATGTGCCTGTTCCTGGATTTGTTTTTTTATAATGCAGACAAATATAAATTAAGAATCCTTCTGAATTTGAATGAATACTAATGCTTGATACTTTTACAATTTGACTAGATGTGATGAAGATGGTGGAAGAGAATGGAAAGATAATTGTCAAGGATGACATGCCTGAGTTGTTAAAAATGCCATTATTGTGCCATGTCTGCCGACAGCAATTGTCCACCATTCCACAATTGAAAGAGCACCTGAGAAAGCATTTCCCGTAAAGTTTAGCAATTCCATTGTTTCCACGTCTTTCCAGCAGCATTCATCCACCTGTTTTCTATTTGTTGTGCAGCTGTACAGATTAATAAAAAAAGGTTTGTTTCTTATTATTTGGAAAATGAAAAACAAGGCTTACTGGTAAATAACTTTAATTACGTACATTAGCGCTAGGCTATAGTTGAGTTATTAGCAATCTCGCCTCTGGATCAAGATGTGGGTACACATTCCCACTCCAAAGACTTGAGCTCAAAATGTTAGGCTGACCTTCCTGTCCAATACTGTGATCGTATTCTGCTGAAAAATGCTGTTTTTGGGAGGAGGCATTCATCTGATGTCCTGTATATGCTCTCTGATGAATGCAAAGGTTACGTATTTGAATAGGTTATGTAACTGGTATTTGAGAGTTGCTCATGGGATTTGTGCTATATGCAAATCAGTTGCTCCATATTCTACATCTGTGACTAATCTTAAAAGGAATGAATTAACTGGAAAACATTTTGGAATTTCCTCAGATCATAAAATACATAACACAAATGTAAGCCTCCTTTTACAAATCTCTCAATGTATAATCATATTTTACATTTTTGATGAGGAATTCAGTGGGAAACGTGATAGTGCAGGTGGTTGTCTTATATTAACATAACATCACATTCTGTAGTTGTAAGTAAGTTAGTGGTCCAGCTATTGAAGTCAAGAGGAGGGCATGCATTTTCAGGTTGCTTATAGCACTGATACCTGATACTCACCAGGTTGTGTAAGCAGGACCCATCTCTCACTACAGCAATGGAAATAACTTCTTTAAGTTAAAAAAACCTAATTCTAGTGCACAGAGTGGTAAAAAAGACCTAACTATATACCACATTCAAAATAAGTAAGAACCCATACTGTTGGATATTCTTACCAGTGTGTACATAACAATGACCCTTTTCTCTCTTGTAAAGGAATTATTATTCCCATACAAATATACTTCTCTCGATAAGATAGAGCAAATTGAACTCGCAGTTGATTTATATTTTAAAAAAACTCTATCTGAGCATTAGACTATTACTTATTTGAAAAAATAAATATCTTGTTTATTGACAAACAACAGGAATTCTGCAGATGCTGGAAATTCAAGCAACACACATCAAAGTTGCTGGTGAACGCAGCAGGCCAGGCAGCATCTGTAGGAAGAGGTGCAGTCGATGTTTCAGGCCGAGACCCTTCCTACAGATGCTGCCTGACCTGCTGCGTTCACCAGCAACTTTGATGTGTGGATCTTGTTTATTGAATTCAATTTGTTTTGGTTATAAAATTTGAACCATTACTACTCTAGTACTGTGGGGTGCCACGATTGCTTAGCAGTTTGTATGAAGCTATTACAGCTCAGGGCGTCAAAGTTCAATGTTGGTGCTGTCTATAAGGAGTTTGTACGTTCTCCCTCTGATCGCATTGGTTTTCTATAAGGAGTTTGTACCTTTTCCCTGTGATCGCATAGGTTTACTCCCACAGTAGAGCTAGAAGGTAAAATGCCCTACGATTAGGCTGGGATCAAATAGATGGGTGGCTGGGAAGGCCCTACTACCTCCTTTTTCTCTAAATAAATAAATTGTCTGTTTCAGTGTTAAATATAATTGATAGTTGATTAAATAATGAATTTACCACACTTCCAGTAACCTAATAGTTAGAGAATGACCATCTTGCATTGAATTATTGGTCAATGCTTCCCAAGTACTGTTGGAGCAGCACTTGAAGCACCATCAATGAATCTTGCCAAGATTCACTGTGAGCGCAATTGATAATTTCTGGTCACATACAGCTGCAGTTGGCTTTGGGCCAGAATCTCTACAGCCAAACATATTCAGATATTCATAGGCATGTACAGAGTGAAGAAATGTTCTTGCCCATTATCATGCCACCCCCACTTGACATACACCCTTTTCAGCTTTCTGACATCATCATGCATTTATCTATATTCAGGTCTCAACATAAAAGTAACCCAGTTACCTGTCCAGTAAGAAATTATGTTTAAAAAGTAGCTTTAACATTAAAATCTTCCCATAATGTTTCATTAGATGAGTGGGATTTGATACTGGTCATTCTCAGAAATGGGTCTTTTGGCCTAATTCATCCGTGCCAACTAAGGTGCCTTCCTGAGCTAGTCACATTTGCTTGCTTTTTGCACATAGCCCCTTTTAAACCTGGGGTCCACAGACCCCTCGTTAATGGTAGGGCTCCATGGCATTAAAAAGTTTGGGAAACTCTGCTCTAAACCTTTTCTATCCACCTACCTGTTCTAATGTCTTTTTAAATGCTGTAATTGCACCCACTTTCACCACTGTTGGCAGATTGCTCCATATATCCACCACCCTCTGTTAGAGGAACTTTGGTAAATCTTTAAATTATCTCTTTACAAGTTTCTGTTCTCACCTTAAGCCTATTTCCCCTAATTTCAGCCTCCCCTACCTTGGTAAAAATACTTATCTCATCCACCTTCTATGCCCCTCATGATTTTATCAACCTCTATAGGACCTTTGCTTCAGGGAAAACTGTCCCAGTCTACAGTTTTGTAACTCAAGCCTTCCTGCACTGGCAACATCTTTGTGAGCCTTTCCTGCACCTTCTGTAGCTTAATTACATTCTTCCTATAGTTTGGTGGCTAGAACTGTACATAATAATGCACTACCAGCATTTGGACTGAACTGGTGATTCCAGGCAATGAAGGCCATGAGAGTGTAGGGTATTTCATTGAATAGGCAGAAAAAGAAGCCACTGTATGAGGTAGCCAAAATAGGAATTCAACCAACTTGTTATCTTTGAGTAAATAAGAGAAGAGGGCCTGTTGGACGGTGTTTAATGATGTTAATGGCTATGAGTAGATGACTGATATGCAACATTTTTATAGAAAGCAACTTGAAGTTCAGTATCACACATCAAAGTTGCTGGTGAACGCAGCAGGCCAGGCAGCATCTCTAGGAAGAGGTACAGTCGACGTTTTGGGCCGAGACCCTTCGTCAGGACTAACTGGAGGAAGAGCTAGTAAGAGATTTGAAAGGGGGAGGGGGAGATCCAAAATGATAGGAGAAGACAGGAGGGGGAGAGATGGAGCCAAGAGCTGGACAGGTGATTGGCAAAAGGGATATGAGAGGATCATGGGATGGGAGACCCAGGGAGAAGGAAAAGGGAGAGGGGGGAAACTCAGAGGATGGGTAAGGGGTATAGTCAGAGGGACAAAGGAGAGAGAGCAATTTTGATGTGTGTGACTTGAATTTCCAGCATCTGCAGAATTCCTCTTGTTGAAGTTCAGTATGTTTCAGCGTGATGGATGATGTTGTATACTAATTAGACATTCAGATGAGGTTATGGGAGAAATCAGTAGAAAGTTAGCAAAAACTAATTTGGTTTTTGGAGGTGAGCTGTGACACCAAAGATAAGGTTTAAGTAGTGGAAGCTGGGAATTGAGTGAGGTAGGAACTGCTTGAGAGGGTTCAGCTTGCTGATCAAAGAAAAAGGCTACAGATGCAACTGAGCAAATTCTTTAACACAAAGATAGTCAGTGAACTCTCACGACGGCTAATTTATGTTCCATTCCTTGTGCACTGTATTTGGCATATTTTTAAATTTTACATCTACTTAATTAATACATTCAAAATCTAAACTGTGCCGAGACCAGTTCACATTAGTATTCATGGACTGAACATTTATACTGTATTCATCACCATGTCCCCGTTAGGATTCTTGCACCATCCTGTCTACTTGCCTTTCATTCCATGATTTCAAAGAGTTGGTGAGATGCTGAATCAACATATTGAGAACCAGATAACCGACGCACCAATCGCGAGTTGGAGAGCTACGCACAAGTCCAAGAGCGAAGTTTGAAAAGGGAAAGCTTTGCAGGAACTGGACTATAAGCGGCACACCAATTGTGAGCTGGATAGCAGGGAAGGTTCAGGTATACAGTAAAAGGGAGACACTGCCTAGAGGAGCTGTCTGAGTCGGAATGGTAGGGCTTTGGCTCATTCGGGCTTCGGCGAGGTAAGTGGACTTTGTTTTTTCCTTGCATTTTTTTGAGGAACAGAGCATGTCTGTAGGGTTACGACTTTGCTCTGGTTTTCAGATGTGGGAATCCTGGGAATCTTCCAGTTTCCCAGATGGCCACATCTGTGCCAGGTGCACTGAGATGCAGCTTCTGAGAGACCGTGTTGGGGATCTGGAGCTGTGGCTTGATAACCTACAGTTTATTAGGGAAAGTGAGCAGGAGATAGATAGGAGCTATAGGCAGTTAGTCACCCCGGGGATGCAGGAGTCAGATAAGTGGGTGACTGTCAGGACAGGGAAGGGAAGAGCTCGGATAGTAGAGAGCACCCCTGCGGCCATCCCCCTCAGTAATCATTATCTTGTTTTGGATGCTGCTGAGGGGGGTGACCTGACAGAGGATGACCACGGCGATCGGGTCTCTCGCACTGAGCCTGGCTCCGTGGTGCAGAAGGGAGAGTGGAAGATAATCATAGGGGATTCTATAGTGAGGGGAACGGGCAGGAGGTTCTGTCAGCCTGATAGAGATACCTGCATGGTGTGTTGCCTCCCAGGTGTCAGGGTACAGGATGTCTCGGATAGGGTGCAAAGTATTCTGAAGGGAGAGGGTACCAATGACATATGTAGAAAAAGAAAGGAGGTCCCGAAGAGAGAATTCAGGGAGTTGGGTAGGAAGTTGAAAAGCAGGACCCACCAGGGTATTAATCTCAGGATTGCTGCCTGTGCCATGTGCTAATGAGTGCAAGAATAGCATGATCAGGCATATTAATGCGTAGTTGAGAGACTAGGTAGGGGGCAGGGCTTCGGGTTCCTGGATCATTGAGGCCTCTTCTGGGGGAGGTACGACCTGCACAAAAAGGGCAGATTACACTTGAACTTAAAGGGGTCCAATATCCTAGCAGGCAGGTTTAATAGAGCCGTTCGGGAGGGTTTGAATTAATTAAACAGGGGGATGGGAACCGGAGTGATAGAGCTGAGGAAGGGGTAAACAGAAATAAATCAAAAGTAGCAACAGATGATAAAGGACAGGCAGGAGATGAGGTATAATCATAGCCAGTGGGATGATTTACAGGACAATAGAGGAGTGGTGCAGTTAAAACAGTAGGCAACAAATACTGGACTGGAAGTGTTATATTTGAATGCGCGCAGCATAAGAAATAAAATGGACGATCTTGTAAATTCAGCTACAGATTGGCAAGTATGGTGTGGCCATCTCTGAAACTTGGCTAAAGGATGGCTGCCATTGGGAGCTGAACGTCCAAGGATATACGGTGTTTCAGAAAGATAGGTTAGTAGGCAGGTGTGGTTCTTTGTATAAGAAATAATATTAAATCATTGGAAAGAAATGACACAGGATCGGAAGGTGCAGAGTCTCTATGGGTTGAGTTTAAGAAATGGCAAGGGTAAAAGGACCCTAATGGCAGTTGTATACAGGTCTCCAATCAGCAGCGGGGATGTAGATTAGAAATTACAACAGGAGATAGAAAAGGTGTGTCAGAAGGGCAATGTCATGATAATCATTGGGGATTTTAACAAGAAAGTGGATTGGGAAAACCAGGCCAATGCTGGACCTCAAGAGAGAAAATTTGTCAAATGTCTAAGGGGTGGCTTCTTAGAGCACCTTGTTGTTGAGCCCACTAGGGGATCGGCTGTGCTGGATTGGGTGTTGTGCAAAGATCCAGAGGTAATAAGAGAGTTTAAGGTTAGGGAACCCTGGGGGAACAGTGATCACAATATGACTGAAATTTGAGAAAGAGAAACTCAATTCCAATGTGTTAGTATTTCAGTGGAATAAAGGAAATTACAATGGCTTGAGAGGGAAACTGGCCAAAGTTGACTGGAGCAGCAATGGCTGGGGTTTCTGTGAAAAATGAGAGAAGTGGAACACAGATATATTCTAAATAAGAAGAAATTTTCGAATGGAAGAAGGACACTACCATGCCTGACAAGTGTAGACAGAGCCAAAGTAAGAGCAAAAGACACAAGGAAGCCAAAGCTAGTGGGAAGATAGAGGATTGGGAAGCTTTCAAAAACTTGCAGAAGGAAACTAAGAAGATCGTTAGGAAGGAAAAGATGAATTATGAAAGGAGGTTGGTGACTTCAAAGAAGATACTATAAGGATATAAAGGGTAAAAGAGTTGGGAGTAGATATAGGACCAATAGAATTTGACGCTGGAGATATTATAATGAAAGATGAAGAGATGGCAGAGGAAATGAATGCGTATTTTGCATCAGTTTTCACCGGACATTCAGGAATGTCAGGGAAGTGAAGTATGTGCAGTGAAAATTACGACTGAGAAGGCGCTCAGGAAACTTAATGGTCTGAGGGTGGATAAATCTCCTGGACCTGATGGAATGCACCCCCGGGTTTTGCAGGAAGTAGCTGGAGAGATTGCAGAGGCATTAACAATGATCTTTCAAGAATCGATAGGTTCTGGCATTGTACCAGTTGACTGGAAAATTGCAGATGTTACTCCACTATTTAAGAAGGGTGGGAGGCAGCAGAAAGGAAATCATAGACCTGTTAGTCTGGCATCTGATGATGATGACAACGTCGACTCAGGCCGAGGCCAGCATTGGGCATTTTCATGCCTTACAAGGTGCGGAACGAGAGACTGTGTGGCGTGCCACTCCTCACACATTTTCGCAGAACAGTATTTTCTTTATTTTACGGGTCAAGTTGTGAGCTCAACACTCAACCTGGCATGGATGGGAAGTGTACTCGGGAACGGCCGACTGGATTCAAACCCGGGAACCTCCGTTCCAGAGTCCGGCGCTGATGTCACTGCGCCACCAGTCTGGCATCAGTGGTTGGGAAATTGTTGGAATTGATTGTTAGGAATTAGATTACGGAGTACCTGGAGGTACATGACAAGTTAGGCCAAAGCCAGCATGGTTTCCTGAAAGGAAAACCCTGCTTGACTAACCTACTGCTATTGTTTGAGGAAATTACAAGCAGGGTAGACAAAGGAGATGCAGTAGGTGTGGTGTACTTGGATTTTCAGAAGGCCTTTGACAAGGTGCCACACATGAGGCTGCTTAGCAATACAAGAGCCCATGGAATTACAGGGAAATTAGGGGTTGGTGTTGGGACTGCTGCTTTTTACGATGTATGTTAATGATTTGGATTATGGGATTAATAGATTTGTGGCTAAATTTGCCAATGATACAAAGATAGGTGGAGGAGCAGGTAGTGTTGAGGAAACAGACAGCCTGCAGAGAGACTTAGGTAGGTTAGGGGAATGGGTGAAGTAGTGGCAAATGAAATACAATGTCGGAAAGTGTATGGTCATGCACTTTGGTGGAAGAAATAAATGGGCAGACTATTATTTAGATGGGCAAGAATTCAAAATGCAGAGTTGCAAGGGAACTTGGGAGTCCTTGCACAGGATACCCTAACGGGTTAACTTCCAGGTTGAGTCAGTGGTGAAGAAGGCAACTGCAATGTTGGCATTCATTTCTAGAGGTATAGCATATAAGAGCAGGGATGTAATGTTGAGGCTCTATAAGGCAGTTGTGAGACCACATGGAGTATTTTGTGCAGTTTTGGGCTCCTTATTTTAGAAAGGATATACCTGTACTGACATTGGAGAGTGTTCAGAGAAGATTCACGAGAATTCCAGGAATGAAAGGGTTACTGTATGGGGAACGTCTGACAGCTCTTGGGCTGTATTCCCTGGAGTTCAGGAGAATGAGGGGGGATCTCATAGAAACATTACGAATGTTAAAAGGCCTGAACAGATTAGATATGGCAAAGTTACTTCCCATGGTAGGGGAGTCTAGGACAAGAGGGCACAACTTCAGGATTGAAGGACGTCCATTTAGAACAGAGATGTGGAGAAATTACTTTGGAGGTGGTAAATCTGTGGAATTTCTTTCCATGAGCGGCTGTGGAGGCCAAATCATTGGGTGTATTTAAGACAGAGATAGTTAGGGTCTTGATTAGCCAGGGCATCAAAGGGTATGGGGTGAAAGCAGGGGAGTGGGGATGACTGGAAGATTTGAATCATGATTGAATGGTGGAGCAGACTCGAAGGGCTGAATGGCCTACTTCTGCTCCTATATCTTATGGTCTTGTGTGATAACTGATTTTTTTTTAAAGAGTTGGAGAATCTTGCATTGCACAAATTGGTTGCCACTTTTCATGCTTTACATGCTTTATTGATTGTAAAGCTCTGTAGAACTTGCTAAGGCTATAATAATGAAATATACAGAGTTTGTATATGTATTCTATGATAGGCCTAAAATTATGCTTACCTTGAAATTAATCTGGCCACGACATGCATTAACGCCAGCCTTCCAACAACCTTGTTAACCTAATCGATGCATCACGGTTTGATTTGACAGCTGTTCTACACGTGACTGCAAAAAACTGCAGAAAATTGTGTACACAGTTCAGCTTATCATGCAAACCAGCCTCCCTTCTATGGGCTCCGTCTATACCTCTTGCTGTCTAAGAAAAGCAGTCAGTATAATCAAAGACTCCACTCAGATTCCACATTTTCTCTTCTCTCCTCTTCCGGCAGGCAGACACAACATCATAAGCACAAGGGCAGATAGCATCCCGCTGTATTTTTATAATATTAAGTAGTTCCCTCGCAATGATCTTGCGCCTTATTGTTTACCTGCACTGCACTTTTTCTCTAGCTGTTGGCTTTTATTCTGCATTGTTGCTGTTTTATCTTGTTCTACCTCAGTGCACTGTCTAATGATCTGATCTGTATGAACATGTTTTTCACTGTATTTCGGTACATATGACAATAATATGAATTGACTTATGGAAGTGAATGCTGGACCATTTCTCCAGCAATGGAAAAGAGACTAGAAGCAGCTGAATTATGGTTCTACAGGAGAATGTTAAAAATATCATGGACCACACACACATCGAATGAAGAAGTTCTCAGAAGAGCCCAAGCAGTTTGATCACTCATACCAACAATAAGAGAAAAACAACTCAGATTCCTAGGACACATCGTGCGGAAAGATGAACTAGAAAAACTCATACTCTCTGGAAAGATTGAGGGGAGTAAACCTAGAGGAAGACCTCTTTGTACATTAAAAGCATAGCTAGGTGGCTACACATGGAGGAAATGGAAGTCATCCAAAGAACGAGGGTAGATCTATATGGAAAACCATGGTCACCAAAGTCCGCATCGGATATGGTACCTAGACAGACAGACAGACATGACAATAATGAATCAATTCCAATTCTAGTTTGTGGTTCCACATGCCTAAGAAAAGTTTTTGGCCACTGCAGTTCCCCTGTTCACTGTGAACAGCAAGTTAATCCAACAGCGTGAACCCTGTGCCAAAAAAGCTCTCACAACTTCCAGATTGTTCACCTGAGTTCTAAAATACTGTACTGTTCTTCAGTTGCGGAATAGAATGTTGTCGAGCATATATTTTACCAGCAGATCCGCAGTTATCTCCAGTAACCTGAACGTGCCCCTAGTCTCAAAGTTTATATATTTGGAACATAGACTATAATTCGGGAAGTAAGCATTGTGTCGACTTTTGTGGGACGGATCTTTATTAGTTTCGGATTATAGCGATAGCGCCGCAGGCTAACCATTAGACGGGGCAGTTGAGTTCATAACTCATTACCAACCCCAACGTGGCGGTGGAGACCCAAACCGACCCATATGACGGGATAATGGGGTGCCTGTCTGACGCCCATAGTAACAGCGATGACAAACTTAATAATTAGTATAAAGTGGTATGGAGGAGGGGGAAGGGGAAGAGAAACGGGATTATGAACCCACCTAGCAACCAAAGGTGGGCGCAGAAGAGGGTGATCTTGTAAACACAAACAGCGATCGGAACAGAACTAGCGATGAAGTCATCCGGGTTGCGCGTTCAGAAGTGGCCCCTGCCGTTGGGCGTTCTGCGCAGGAAATACCCCTCCTACACGAGTCAAACGGTGAAATCCCAGCCTAGCATGCCATGCAACATTTCAGCAGAAAACCAGCCAGCCCACACGGGCAGAGAAGTAAAGGAGATTCGGGCACTAATGATTGACTTGGGAACGGGCTACATTAAGGCCGGCCTCGCTGGCCGGTGCAAGCCAGCGGTTACTGTCTCGTCCATTGTGGGCAGACCAATGCAGCGCAGCGTCAAGACCGGAGACATCCGTAAGGAGAGCTTCGTGGGCAGAGAGCTGACGGCTCCCTCCGAACTTCGGCTGAGCAATCCGTTCTACCACGGCATTGTGGTAGACTGGGACGGCGCTGAGATCGTATTGGACTACGTGCTAGAGAAGAAACTGCAGGCGAAACCGGAGGACCACGGCGTGATGGTGGCCGACCCGCCACTCAGTCCCATAACGAACAGGGAGAAGATGGCCGAGCTCCTCTTTGAGACCTTTGGGTTTCCGGCCGTGCACATCTCTAGGCAGTCTGTTCTCTCCATCTACGCTTACGGTTGCACCTCGGGGCTGGTGGTGGAGAGCGGCCACGGATACTCCAGCGTGGTGCCCATTCACGAAGGCTACATCATTCCGCATATCGCCACCACCGTAGACTACGCTGGCAACGACCTCACCAAGTACTTGATGGATCTTCTCAATCAGAACGGTCACACTTTGAGCACCAACGACTACCAAATAGTGGAGCATATCAAACAGAAATATTGCTACACTGCCGCTGATTTCGAGACGGAACTTCGTGTAGAATCCAAGGAATCTTCGATGCACTATGAACTGCCTGACGGCAAAGTGATCACTATAGGCAAGGAGAAGATCAAGTGCCCCGAGGCCCTCTTTAATCCAGCCCTCATGGGTTCCAGTGAGCCTGGACTCCACACCATAGCTTTGAATCTCATCAACAAGTGTGACAGCTCAATCCTGGAGGAGGTGTCCAGGAACATCCTACTCTGTGGTGGGTCCAGCATGTTCCCTGGCTTTCCTGTCCGTTTCCAGAAGGAGGTGAGGGGCCTGGTACAGGATATGAACCTGCAGGTCCGGGCAATTCCCATAAGGAGATATTCTGTTTGGTTTGGAGGATCGATCTTATGTTGCCTCAAAATCTTCGAACAATTATGGGTCAGCAAGAAAGATTATGATGAGCATGGACCAATAGCTGTATATCATAAATATTTCTAAAAAAGGTTCTTAAACTGATATTCGTTATCAAACCTAACTAATTCTAAATTGGGGTTAAATTATAGAAGTAATAAACTCTTTTAAATCGGTGTGATTGTTGGTATGTTTAAGCAGCGTGCTTTTAAGTGAAATCCAAAGTGCACCAAAATGCGTTACCTCACATGAAATCCCGCCATTGAAGATGGTGAGACTACCAAATTTGCAGGTTAGTACCTTGGGCTAAAAATAGCTTTGGTCTGTCCGGCTTGGATGGTGTTCAGTTCTGAACTGTGCAGAGACAGTGCCCATAGTGCTCTCCCGCCGGTGCTCATCCGTAATAGTTTAAATTATTTTACAATTTGGACTGCTTTTGCTTGATTATCTTTGTATATTTCGGGCAGGTGGGGCTCGTCAGCCTTGGACGGCAGCCCGCCTTGGAAAAGGAAAACTCTGATTTTAAACCTCCGCTGCCTTGCGGCCACGCCCACTCCTGGGAAAGGCTTCGAGAGTCAACCCCGAGGAAGAAATCTGAAGCCGGGGTCCCTAAGGCAGTTTGATGTCGTTTACAACTTCACTCTGGCAGCCTCTGCGATGACACTGGTGCCAAGCCGTGTCGGTGCCTGCCCTTCCCTTGCACTACATCAGTAATGTGGAGAGGAGGTACCCGCTGCATGAACAACAGCCGGTTCTTCAAATCGTCCCACCCAGGCTTGTGCCCTGGAGAGGACACGGTTCACCAGAGGCGCAAACTCATGATCTCCTGGGATTGACGGCTGTCTACTACTAGTGTATTATGGTTTGCTTTAAATGTTGTTGGAGGCAAACATGTACTGTATTGTAGGTTTCCTGAGATGGTTAATGTTGCAGCCTGCAGGATGACCTTGGATCCTTTCCTGATCTCAGACGGCTAATCTCTTCCATCCCAGTATCTCCCAGTAACATTTCCACAGTTCACCTAAATTCTTATCTGGTCTATTTCCAGTTTCCATCACTCAACCTTTTCAGGTTACGCCTTTATCTGTCTTGCCCAAAACTCTGGAATCTCTTCCTGAAACCACCCCACTTTTAAGACACTTCTTAAAGCCTCTATCTTTGAGAAAGATTTTCATCAAGTGTCTGTCTATTTATGAGGTTTGTGACCAAGTTTCCTTTAAAAGCGTTTCTGTGCAATGATCTAGGATGTTTTTCTTGTCAAAGCTGTTCAGTTGAATATAAGTTATTGTTGCTCTCTTTAAGCTGATGTTTCCTGTGATTGTGAGCTATTTAAACATTCATTATTGTGAACATTGTCTTCTCCCTCACAGTTTGCTGGGATTGTGGCCATTTTCATCCAGTTGCTGAAGATGATGAGTCAGATTTCCTGTTCCTATGTGGATTCTTGGTTTAGAGTGTCAGGAGTGCGTTCAGCTGATTATCCTCCATGATTATATAATCAAATTGGCATCAGCCATATGCATTAACTCAACCAACATGGCAAAATGCACTAGATCTGATACCACTGCCCAACGTTTGTTGCTGCATTATTGCAGTGGTATGGTTAACTATTCATCGGTGATGCCTGGCACTGTTCTTTTTGCATTGTATTAGAAATCCATGTTTCCTACAGCATTCTTATCCACAGATTCAGGAATAAAATAGAGAATTGTTTATCTAGGTAGAAAACAATCAACTGTAACATCCCATAAAATCAGTGTCAATTTTAGCAAAGTTCCAGCTATGACAAGGGAAATAATCTGCAGGTCAAAGTACTCTGCTTTTACACATCCATGGTAAACAAAACAACATATTTCAAGAGCTGGAGATGCAAGAGATTGTTAGTGCTAGAATCTGGAGCAACAGCAAAAAAAAACTGCCTGATCGAATTTTTTGAGGATGTGACTAAACACATTGATGAAGGTAGAGCCGTAGATGTAGTGTATACGGATTTTAGCAAGACATTTGATAAGGTACCCCATGCAAGGCTTATTGAGAAGGTAAGGAGGCATGGGATCCAAGGGGACATTGCTTTGTGGATCCAGAACTGGCTTGCCCACAGAAGGCAAAGAATGGCTGTAGACGGGTCATATTCTGCATGGAGGTCAGTGACCAATGGTGTGCCTCAGGGATCTGTTCTGGAACCCCTACTCTGTAATTTTTTAAATAAATGACCTGGATGAGGAAGTGGAGGGATAGGCTAGTAAATTTGCTGATGACACAAAGGTTGGGGGTGTTGTGGATAGTGTGGAGGGCTGTCAGAGGTTACAGTGGGACATTGATAGGATGCAAAACTGGGCTGAGATATGGCAGATGGAGTTCAACCCAGATAAGTGTGAGGTGGTTCATTTTGGTAGGTCAAATATGATGGCAGAATATAGCATTAATGGCAAACTCTTGATAGTGTGGAGGATCAGAGGGATCTCGGGGTCCGAGTGCATAGGACACTCAAAGCTGCTACGCAGGTTGACTCTGTGGTTAAGAAGGCAGAGCATTGGCCTCCATCAGTCCTGACGAAGGTTCTTGGCCCGAAACGTCGACTGTACCTCTTCCGATAGATGCTGCCAGGCATCTGTGTTCACCAGCATTTTTTGTGTATGTTGCTTGGCCTTCATGAATCGTGGGATTGAGTTTAAGAGTCGAGAGGTAATTTTGCAGCTATATAGGACTGGTCAGACCCCACTTGGAGTACTGTGTTCAATTCTGGTTGCCTCACTACAGGAAGGATGTGGAAACCATAGAAAGGGTGCAGAGGAGATTTACAAGGATGTTGCCTGAACATGCCTTATGACAATAGGTTAAATGTACTCAGCCTTTTCGCCATGGAGTGATGGGGGATGAGGGGTGACCTGACAGCCGTGTACAAGATAATTAGAGGCATTCATCATGTGGATAGTCAGAGGATTTTTCCCAGGCTGAAATGGCCCCACATCAGGTCTTTAAACTTTGACAATTTCCCCACTCTCACCCCCAAGATGTTGCTCAACTTGTTGGATTCATCCAGCAAATTCTTGCTCCAGCTGCTTCAGCCACCGTGGTACTGCACTCTCTAACTGTACTGCCTGGTCTCTGGTTAGACCTAAGCGGGTAAGGTTTGTCTTGACCCGAATCCACCCTGGCTCAGCCCTCCACCCAACCACAGCAGACTTAATTATCAGGTAAAATGCATTCGCTTACCGAACCTTAGCTATACAGAAAAGATTTGTTTAATCAAATTCTTCACTTACCTCGCCAACAAAGGGCGGAAAACACATCTCACTTATCGTAACATGAATCAACTTCCAGTCAGCACAACACCATCAGGCAACCAATTGCCACCTTGAGAATTATGGTAACAAGTATAATGATGTCGGGCAGTAAAGACATGGGTGGGAGTAGGCTCCATCTCTGGTGGAGAAACCGGCTGACCGTGGTGGATCACTAAACTGAAGCCCATCCAAAACCTATCTGGCGACTGCGAGTCACTGAACCGGATCTTCTCCGAAAAGACATTGGCGAGTGGGGTCGGTGAACCACCTTACCCTCTACCACCCTCAGAGCATAGCTACAAAGATGGGCTAGGGACACACAAGAGACTGCAAATGTTGGAATCTAGATCAAACAACAAACTGCTAGGGGAGCTCAGGCCTCTCGGCCAGTGAGGAGGCGAAAGGATGTTTACGTTTCAGGTCAAGACTCCACAGTGGACACGAATGATTTTTTAATACAAGTAAGAAATACAAGGTTCAATAGTAACGTTCCACTGGATGAATATAGAGCAAATCATTTTATGGAAATGAGCAAGAGAAAGGAACTAATTGGATATCTGTACCAAGGAGCTGCATGAGGCACAAAGAGCAGCAGCCCCTTCACTTCTTCATGCTGCACCTTTGGGCCTAACCTAAGCTCAACAGGACATGACTGAGCATTCATGTTCAAGCTTGATTGTCATTCAACCACACGAGTATCATGAAAACAGTCAAACGAAAGAACGCTACTTGGGGAAGGTGCAAAACATAGTACCAATAGTCACATACAGTACAAGCCACATATAACAGATCATTAAAATGTTGGCTAAAACTGACCTGAGCATACACTCTAAAGCTGGAGTCGAGTTGGAACATGCCACATTGACATAACTCAGTGTTTTATCCAGATCAGGATGATTATCTTCATTCTACTAATAAGGTTAAGCTTATTATCTTTAATTATTTAATGTAATAATTGGAGCGCACCAGGTCTGGAATAAACTAGTAGTGTGCCTGAGGTGTATGCAGATTGGCCATGTTGAATGAGGTAATGGTTTTATATCTAGGCAGATCTTAGTGTCGAAGGTGCTGCTTTCAGATCCAGGGCTCTTTGAAAATCTCAAAGAAATATTCCAAAGAAGGAACTGGGAAATTCTCTCCTGTTTCCTGGTCAATATTTCAACATGACTTACAAAAAATCACATGCTGAATATGGGACCTTGATGTACACAAATACCAAAAGTTGTGTAATATTTTCAAAATTATTTGCCACAGATAGAAATTACTCAGTTCATTAAGTTTCTTCCACCATCATCTGATCCCATTTCCCCAGCAAACAAAGTATTTTGTGATAAATCCAGCCAACCCTAGCCAAAACCCTCTGTTGCAGAAATGGATAACTTTCCTGTGACTCATTAGGACATGAAGTCGAAGAGTCTCGACAGACTCAACACAAAGCAGGAATCAAACAGACCTTTAGAAAATTCCCAATGTGGAAAATACATTTTACTCATTTAAACAATAAACAGAATTGCAGGCTGCCTATATATGAGAAACACAGGAGGTGGCTAATCCCATTTCATGGCTAGTTGACTCCATTATAACATTCTCCAGGATCTATTAATAAGAACTTGTATACATAGGACTTTTAACAGAGCAAAATGCCTCAGGTTGCTTCACAGGTACAATCCTCAAACAAAATTTGATGCAAGGAGACATATGTCACCAAAATCTTGATCAAAGGTTTGTTCTAATTGAATTAGAGGTAGCAAGAAGGAAATCTTGGGGTAGGAATTAATCAGCATAACAATTGTAAAGGTGAAAAGACAACATTTAATCATAAAATTTGTAGAAATGCAGGGGTTTTGCCAGGATGATCATGAATTTCTGGCATTAGCAACCTCAAATGTTTCCATTCCATTTGCTGCACTTCTCCTATGACCTCGCTCCTAGAACCACAGTAAGGAGACCTTCACCTTCAATCCATAGTAGTTTTCATATTCAACTGATCACCATTTACTGTTTCTCACTGCAGTCTTTCCCTTCCAAATGGACTATTCCCTCTGCCACTCTAATTCATAATTCAGTCATTGAAAACCTCACCACTTTTCACAATATCTTCCTATACCACTGCCCTTGTACCTCCTCCATTCTCAACTTTCAAATAGGGTACAGGGTTCTTTCCAGATTCAGCAGCATTTCTGCTTTCAATTTAGTGCACTAAATTCTCAGCTCAAATTACAGACCCTCTGCAAGGGCTGGGGAAGAATGCTGGCGAACAACAACAGAATGAGTGGCTGCCTTGTGGAAAAACCTACAGCAGCATGTTATTTTAATTTTCTGTTCCTCTCTGAATTCACTCTCCTTGTCCTTTTTCTATATTATACTAACTTATAAACAGCACCTCGTTTTCTGACTATGCTTCTTATAGTCTTTGCACCCAACAATTAAACAATTTCATTTAATGATTCTATCATTCCCATTTCAGTTCCCTAGTCTCATCTTTTGGCTTTTTACTCGGTTCAAAACTGTTCTATTTCCATTTTATTATTTAATCTTTGCATTCTTCCATCCTATCCAAGAACCTTCCCCTCCTCTCTTAGAGCTTGTTTCATTTTTAAGTTGTCTCAGATCTGATAAAAGGCCTTTCCCCTCAATTGATAACTTCTCTCCATGGATGAAGCCGAGCTGGTTGTCCTGTCAGCAGCTTGGTGAATAAAACCCCCAGCTCAAGGTGTAGTGCAGAGCTGCAATGTTCTCTTTCTACACCAGTGATTTCCAGAACACCTACTTCCCACAACTATCAGGTTCTCAGATTGAATTGCATAGTCTCAAGCCTGCCTTAGCACTGGAACCTCTTCTTTCACTGCAATGGACATGCCTCGGACTGTTTTTTTTGGACTAAGGTCTTGTTTCGTAGTCTATTTTTTTCTCTCTCCAACTCTCTGCACTGATTTGTACAATTTATATTGTGTGATGTCTCTACCTATGTACCTGTGATGTTGCTACAAGTAAGTTTTAAATGAGAATAAACTTGACCTGCAGGTGGCTTAACCTTGCACAGAGCGTTGCCATCTCCAATGAGGATGGCTATAGAGCCTTACACTTCTTAACAACCGATGCCATGCAAAGTAGGTCCAACACTACTATATAATTTATAACTTCAACATTGACTTTCCCCCTTCCACATTACATATGAAATATTAAAGTGGTTAGATAATTCACTCTTTCTAGTGCAAGTAGTAGTCGTGAAAAGGGAGTATTTTACAAAAAGAAGCTGAAGGTAAAAGGAAGGGGTCCAAGGATAGGAACCAGACAGAAATACACGCTTCCAGTTGTTTCTTCCATTAACTTCACCCCACTTTTCAATCTGGCACAAATTTGTACATGAGCAGAGGTTTGAGGAGGACAGATTTGTAGTGAGGGGGATCACGGACGTCATCGGACATTGAGTCGTCACTGAAAGAGCAGGTTGTGGATAAGATGACCCGGCAATGGCATGTGGCCCGTCTCCTTGGAGATACCGGCTAAACCCTACAACAGGACTAAGGTGAACCCGGGGGAAACACATTTAGTGTCTCGCCCTTTGGAGACTGCAGTACATTGAGATATAAGAGTGGGGTTTCGGTAGAGGATGGTGACCAATCCAGCAGTGCGCACGCCCACGAAGACGGGCACACCGCCGTCACCATCGGGAGCCCAGAAATTGACCTTCAGCCTGTCCAAGAACGTCAAGTCGACGGCAGTGAAGCCTGGGAGGGTGCTGAAGGAGATCAGATCGGTGATGATTGACCTGGGCACGGGCTATTGTAAGGCGGGCTACACCGGGCAGTCCCGGCCCTCGGTGGTGCTATCCTCGGTGGTGGGCAGACCGGTGCAGATGAGCGCAAAGACGGGCGATAACCGCCAGGAGAACTTTGTCGGCGGAGAGTTGACCAAGTCGATGCCCAAGCTGAGGGTGGTCAATCCCGTGAGCCGCGGTATCGTGGTGGACTGGGACGGGGTGGAGGCCATCTGGGCGTACATCTTCTACAAGGCTATGAAGATCCCTCCCGAGGATCACGCCGTAATGGTGGCCGACACTCCCCTCAGCCCCGTCACCAATAGGGAGAAGATGGCCGAGATCCTCTTCGAGAACTTCGGCATCCCGGCTATGCACATTGCCTACCAGTCAATCCTCTCCCTGTACTCCTACGGCCGCACCACCGGCCTGGTGGTGGAGTGCGGCCACGGCGTCACCCATGCGGTGCCCGTCTACGAAGGCTACAACATGCCGTATGAAACGGGTAGGGCCGACTACGGCGGCGCTGACCTTAACGACTACCTGCTCAGACTGCTTAACGAGGCGGGCAGCAGGTTCACCGAGAAGGGATTGCACATCGTGGAGGATATCAAAAAGAGATGCTGCTACACTGCCGTCAACTTCGAGGAGTTAAACCAGGAAGCCAACGAGAAAGTATTGGAGTACGAACTCCCAGACGGCCACGTTATCACCGTCGGCAAGGAGAGAACCCGCTGCCCCGAGGCACTCTTCAACCCTTCCCTGATGGGCTCCAAGGAGCCCGGCATTCACTCCCTGGCCATGCACAGCCTAGAACTGTGCGACAGCAAACTCCAGTGCGACATGTACAGCAACATTTTCCTGTGCGGCGGCTCCACAATGTTCGAGGGCTTCGCCGACCGCCTGCAGAAGGAGATAATCAAAATGGAGAAAGGCATGAACCCCACCGTGCACTGCATCCCCGACAGGAAGCACTCGGTCTGGCTTGGAGGATCCATCATGTCTTCCCTCAAGAGTTTCCAGCAACTCTGGGTGCGCAAGAGGGAATATGAAGAGAGGGGCCCATCCGTCATTTACCGCAAGTGTTTCTAAACCTATCTGCTGAAAACTTTACTGCAATTTAATGCTTGGCTGATATCCAAGCACATTGTCTCATTTAATTTATCACTGTTTCCACCGAATCTCAACGCTACTTCTTTTATTATGTCTTAACATAATAAAGTATTTCTCAGTATGTGTGTGGCCCATTTGATGCCAGTGGGTCAAGAGGCATTTATTATACTGAAGACACAAGAGATCTAGGAGCAACAAACAATCTGCTGGAATTTAGCGGGAGGAATAGCACCTGTGGAGGAAAAGGAAATCCTGCAATACAGGCCACTCTAGCAGATAATTTGTTGCTCTTTATTCCCCGGAATCACGTTCACGTCTTTCCATATGGTGGTGAGAGGCAGGTGTAGCACTTGTAAGTGCCTAGAGGAAGATCCGTTTGGGGTGGAGAGATGAGTTTAGTGTCAGGATACTGTTGATTTTATCATTTTATCTCGAGAGGAGCGCTTAAGGCTCTCCGGATGGTGGAGAGATGTATAAGGACTGGAGATGAGGCGATCAGGGCCAGGGAACTGAAAGTTGTTGAAGAAATCAAGAACATGTGAAGTGTCACGGATAAAGGTGGGAAGGGAGTGAACCGAGGAGGGCAAAATGGAGTTGAGGTAAGCGCACGTGAATTTGGTGGGCAGGAGCAATGGGCCTACCAGGTCAGTAAGGCTTGCGGATCTTGGTTAGTAGGCAGAAACGAGCTGCGTCCGGTTTGATGTCGGTCTCAGTGGTTGGCAGATCTTTAGAGTCGAGGTTGGTGATGGTGCAGGAGACAATGGCCTGATGCTCCTTAGTGAGGTCCTTTTCAAGGGCTATGTAAGAGGTGTCTGAGTGTTATCACCTGGCCTCAGCAAGTAGAGGCCAGTCTGCCAGACTACACAGCAAGCCCCTTGTCTGCAGGTTGATGGTGAGGTTGGGATTAGTGCAGAGTGGAGGGCAGTGCGTTCACAGGACATTAAGTTTGAATAGGAAACAGGCGTTCTTAGGGGAACTTAAGCTCACATGCCTAATAAAAGGGCATATTTAGAACTGACATCAAGAAGACCTTCACACAGTACCCTGCTATATAAGAGTAATAAAAAAGCACCTTAGATTTATTTAAAGATAATTTGATTAATATAAATAGGACTCTAATTCTGGAGTTAAGCAGATACTTTGTAAACTGATACCATGCCACACTGGTATCAAAAATGTTAGTGTCCAGAATAGTAGATTAGTCTCAAGTTTGGTCTTTTCATTGAGGTTTTACACTACTTATTAAACCTGGAGAGAGCATTCATGAGCCACTTGTGTTGAGCTATAATATCAGTTAGAATCAATCACTGTGCTTTAATAAAGTGCTAAAAAGAAAAGCAGTAAAAATTTTGAATAGATCGTTGTGGCTATCCCTCAAGGTCGAGGATGATGGTCTTCGTTCTGAAGAAATAGCCCACAGAGCGATGACACCTGTGCGTGTACTTGACGTTGCACTCCAAGAAGCACACGATACTTCACAAATCAACCAACTGATTCCAATGGCATGGAAGCCATGACGATTGGAGCTGATGGATTTGTTGCAGCCTCCATCCGCCTTCACAGCCGTTGAGTTCGAAGTAACTTCATCTACCTGTTCCACCATTGAGTAAATATACATTCCACGTACAGAATGCAAAACACATCAGAGAAAACTTGGTGTTAATTTGTAGGTTTTGAATTGTCCTGGAGTTTCATTATGCTCCATGTGATCTCGAGTAAACCATGCCCATATTGATTTCATATGCTGGTAATGCAATATATTTAAATATCTGTAAATAATAATTGCTCTGATATATAACCATGTAAAAAGGCATTAAACTTTATAAATATGGATAAATTTTGCACCGTTCTGTTGCACAGCAAAGATACATGGAGCTTATTTTTTAAATACATATGAAAATTATCTGGAGGATTTTCCTTGGGGTAGCTGGTTCTAGTTTTATAAATTGAGAGCATGCATGGCCTCCTAATATATACCCAAACAAAAGGCACATAAAACCTATGAAGGCAGAAGTAGCAGGTGGGATAAACTACTGAGAACATAAAATAAAATGGTGATACTGCAAATATTCCAGTGTATGCAGCATCAGCATGAGACAGCAGTTAACATTTCAGTTTGCTGAAGCTTTGCAGTGTGCTTTGTAGACGGTACACAGTGTGGTTATGGTGCACTACTGATGAAAGGTCAAGGTAGTGAAGAGATGTCCATGATATTGAACTTCTTGAGTTTTGGTGAACCTGCACCAATCCAGCCAAGTGGAAAATACTGTAACGCACTTCTGTCGTGCCTTGAGATGGTAGAAAGTGTTTGGGGAATTGTGAACATTTTGATGTGAAATAATGAACCTCTTACCCACATTTGTTAAAGCAGCAGTAGTTTATACGTTCCATCACCAATGCCTTTGCAATTTATTGTTTAGGTACTTTGCTTACTCAATCTTTTGCAACCAAATTAGCAACATACTATCTATAAACAGAATAAAATATGAATTGACAACTATCATACAGACTGAACGACTGACATCTGAATTTCTGCTGTAGTCTTAAAAAAAATTTCAAAGCACCTATAAATAAAACCATATACAACAGCTTTTTTTCCATTTGCAAGAAGTCTTCACCTAAATTCAGCTCTCACAGCTGACCTCACTGGTACCTCAGCTATTTTTGGTTTTGTCACTGATGGTTTTCCTATCACAGCAAGCATCAAACATCTAACATTGGTAGATTCTGCACTCACTTAGGGATCTGTTCCTGCTGCCCAAGTGCTGATTTCACACCAGCTTCTGTCATAAATGGCTTTCTTCACCCATTCTTATCTTGTACCACAATGATTTTGATAGCGATGGAACCATTTGTAAAAGAAAATAAAATACAGATTTTTATCTTACAAGGATATAACAAGAGTCGACCAAGATTTTGAACTGATGGTTAATATTACTGTGATTATGATTGTCATAATGTCATGGTCATCCTTTGTGTCTGCAGAAAGCATCCATATTCCTGTTGTGCATCCACCACCGCTAATCATTTTCACAAGCCAGTTATGTATTCATATTGCTTCAGGCTGACTGCATCATACACAGACAGACCAAAGATGGTGATATGGCTGACTGGAGTTGATTCATAGAATATTCAGTTTCCACTTCATGTTCTTATTGAGCTTGGGTGGAACGAAGATCTCTTCATCTGAAAAATGAAATACATTTGATCAGACAATACCAAATAAAACCCTAAAACCCTCACTAATTTTTATAGATGCACCGTAGAAAGCATTCTTCTAGGGTGCATCACAACCTGGTATGGCAGTTGCCCTGTCCAAGACCGAAAGAAGCTGCAGAAGATCGTGAACACGGCGCAGCACATCACACAAACCAATCTTCCGTCCGTGAACTCAACTTTACACCGCATGCTGTCGGAGCAGTGCTGCCAGGATAATCAAGGACACGACCCACCCAGCCAACACACTTTTCGTCCCTCTTCCTTCCGGGAGAAGGCTCAGGAAATCTGTTCTAGCCCAGGTTTGGATGTGGTTCCAGATACACTGGAATTGACTTTCTTCACCTTGAGGAGGCAGCTAGCACATATGTTAGTTGTTTAGAAAGTGGCTCATTCTCAATTTGTCAGCATTGTTAGGCATGGATAATAGATTAGATTCAACTTTATTGTCATTGTGCCAAGTACAGACACAAAGCCAATGAAATGCAGTTAACATCTAACCAGAAATGCAAAGAATAGTGTTATTTATAAAATAACTGCGAATAAAAAGTAAGTGCTACAGCACACAAATATAAAAGTACTGAGACAGTACACTATGGGTGCAATACTGCTTAGCGCTGTGATGAGAGGTTCAGCAGGGTCACAGCTCCAGGGAAGAAGCTCTTCCTGTGCCTGCTGGTGCAGGAGTGGAGGCTCCTGTAGCACCTACTGGATGGGAGGGGAGTAAAAAGTCCATGGTTAGGGCGAGATGCATCCTTGATAATGTTTTTTGCCTGCTCAGGCAGCATTTATGGTAGATGTTCTCAATGGTGGGCAATTGGGTGCCGATAATCCGATGGGCAGTTTTCACCACACGCTGGAGTGCTTTGTGGTCCGATACGGAACAATTGCCATACCACACTGAGATGCAGTTGGTGAGTATGCTCTCAATGGTACAGCAGTAAAAGTCTATTATTATCCTGGGACAGAGGTGAGCTTTCTTCATGCTCCGCGGGAAATAAAGGTGCTGTTGCGCCTTTTTCATCAGGATGGAGGAGTTCAAGGACCAGGTGAGATCCTCGGAAATGTGGACACCAAGGAATTTGAAGTTTGATACGCTCCATGACAGCTCGTTGATGTAGATGGGGACGTGAGAGTGGCTCCTAGCATGCCTGAATTCCACAATGATCTCTTTGGTCTTCTGGGTGTTAAGGGCCAGGTTGTTGTCGGCACACCATGCAGCCAGGTGCTGGACCTCGCCCCTGTAGGCCACCTCGTCATCCCCTCTGATCAGCCCAACCACCATGGTGTCGTCTGCGAACTTGATTATGGAGTTAGAACCATGTACAGGAATGCAGTCATAGGTGAAAAGGGAGTACAGAAGAGGGCTCAGCACACAGCCTTATCGATTTTCTCAGCCAAGTCCCATTTACCACAGATGAATCATATCTGTACAATTCACTACTGAAACAATTCTTTTTTGTAAACAAGTTCACAATTGTCCTCCCCAATAAATTGAGCTGTTTTAAGTTTTTAAAACCACTTCTGTCAGTTGTGGTAACTTGCTATGTGTGGCCCTATTTTGATTAATTCCCGTAATTTTTGTACACTGATGGATGATATGTTAATAGTTTAGTGGAACTTATCAGAGTGGAGTTGTTTCATTGCTAAATTAACAATAGCAAAGGAGCCACCTTTAACTCTCAATAATTGTATCATTTTAACACTCTGCATTCATTTATTTCTCTTATGTGGTCAGGTTCATTAGCTCTGCCAGCCTGCTTCTTCATTGTAGTTAGCACCCAGTGCTTCAATAACAATAAGCACTTCAGCTTTTGCAAGACAGAATATTTTCTATTGACATCTACATAAAACCACTTCCTAAATGCTCTAAAATTTAAATCTAGGTCGCACTTTGGTTTCTTTATTATTACTGATTCTAGATATTACTGAGTTTTCTGCTTGATTGAAAACTCTAGCCCTATTCCCCCACAGAAGGATCGAGAGGGTGTACTTTGGCGAAGACAGCCGAGGAGTTTTCTCCCTTATCTTGGTCACTGCTTATCCATCAAAGACCTAGTTGGAATTTTAATGTAGAGCTCACTTGCATAAAATCAGCAACAGTTACCACACTTCAAAATTACTTAATTTATTGTAGAGTTGTTGGAGATGTCCTGTATTCGTCATTCTTTTTCTTACAATAAAGCAATCTCAAAGTGTGGGCGTCCTGACATTAAGTAAAAATCATTGCTGTTTTCAAGGTTATGCTACTTATCTCTGAATAGCTGTACATGGAATTTTAACTCTGAACTTTGCTCTAACAAGTAAGCGTGTGCAAGGGAACACTCTGGATCTAGTGATCATAATTCCATTAGTTCCTTCTCCATAATTATCTTTAAACTTACAGAATTATGATCACTAGATCCAAACTATTCTCTTACACATGCTTCTTCGGGTTGAGATTCTGAATTGGACAGAGGCCAATTCTGATGGGCTCAGAAGAGATCTAGTGGGGGTGGATTGGGATAGGATACAAGGGGTCCATTACAAGGATGCTGCCAGGACTTTTAGACCCGAGTTACAGTGAAAGGTGAATAGGACTTTATTACCTGAAGCATGGGAGAATGAGGGTAGATTTGATGGAGGTATATAAAATTAAGAGTATAGATAAGCTAACTGCAAGCTGGCCTTTTATTTACTTATTTGTTTGTTTATTTAATATTTATTTATTCATTCATTCAGGATACTGTGCAGAACAAGCCCTTCTGGCCCAATGAGCCACACCACCCAGCAAGCCACCTATTTAACACTAGCCTGATAACAGGAAGAGTTACATTTTTCCACTAAGGGTGAGTGAGGAGGCACAGGGACTAAGTAGAATAACAGATCTGCACATACTAGATGGCCTGAAGGGCCTGTTTCTGTGCGGTACCACTTTGACTCTACCATCACTTACACAACTGACCTTGGTGTGCTGTTGTTCCACTTCTTGGCCATTGGAGGGAGCTGGTAATACTATTCACCGTAGAATCTGGTCCAAGAACCTACAAATGTTTGTAAAATAAGCAGAAGAAAATTGATACAAGTGGCAAATATCTCAAACTTGGAATTTCATTATCTGAAATATACAAAATGCCACATCTGAATAAAATGAAATAACAGGTTTGCATATATTTTCTTTCTCTTTTCATTTTTGACAAGCAAGGAACACAGCAGCCTATTCACCTGCTTAACCCAATTCTGGCATTCACTTGGCTCATGATTGCTACCCTTCAACTAACCTGTGAAACCTGAAGATCTTTCAATCTCTGTAATCATCACTGGGGAATTCTCCAGCACTAGGTGGGAATAATTACTTGATTATTGGACGTGGAATTAAAATTAAGATCCTGCCAGCAGGATCTCCCAGTGGCCACACATTTTAATTCCACATCCCATTCCCATTCTGACATTTCTATCCACGGCCTCCTCTACTGTAAAGATGAAGCCACACTCAGGTTGGAGGAAACAACACCTTATATTCCATCTGGGTAGCCTCCAACCTGATGGCATAAAGATTGACTTCTCAAACTTCCGCTAAGGCCCCACCTCCCCCTCGTACCCCATCCGTTATTTATTTATATACACACATTCTTTTTCTCCCTCTGTCCCTCTCACTATACCCCTTGCCCATCCTCTGGGTTTCCCCCCTCCCCCTTTTCCTTCTCCCTGGGCCTCCTGTCCCATGATCCTCTCATATCCCTTTTGCCAATCAACCGTTCAGCTCTTGGCTCCATCCCTCCCCCTCCTGTCTTCTCCTATCATTTCGGATCTCTCCTTCCCCCTCCCACTTCCAAATCTCTTACTAGCTCTTCCTTCAGTTAGTCCTGACGAAGAGTCTCGGCCCAAAACGTCGACTGTACCTCTTCCTAGAGATGCTGCCTGGCCTGCTGCGTTCATCAGCAACCTTGATGTGTGTTGCTCCTTTCATCATAGCTGGATTTGAATTCTGGATAAACCCGACCTAACTGTACCATGAGAGCAAAGCAAAATGCTGAAAATGAAAACAGACTGGAAGCTGTTTTCTCTTTCAAAAGATACTAAATATTTCCAGCATTTTCTGTTTTTACTGTAGATTTCCAGCATCTGCAGCTTTTTCAGTTTTCAGTACTGTAGAAGGACTGTAGCAGTTCATCACCATTTTCTCATGGGTAGTGACTGCTGGGCTTGCAAGTGACATCTAAATCCTGAGAGGTTTTGGTTTAGTGACATTTGTTGACTATCCATAATTTAATTTCAAACTACAACTCAAAAATTCCATTGAATTAGAACTTGGATCGGGGAGATGATCTAATGTTGGTATTTCAGTTGATTGAAGATATCAGTGGAATGGATGGACACTACCAGGATTAACGTTCAAGCTACAGTCTTCAAGTGACACAAAAGTACTTCTTCACATAGAGGGCTATAGGAAATCTTGAACTTTTCCCCAACAAGCCATGAAGCTGGGGTCAAATGAAAGTTTCAAACTCAAGATTGAGAATTTTGTCTGAAATATGAAGAGTTAAAGAACCAGCAGGCTGATATATAGATCCCATCATCTAAATGAATGCTGGAACAGCCTGAAGGGGCTGAATTGATTCCTCTTTTTCTTAAACGATGTTTGTGACAGGAATTCATTACTTCAATTTTAGTAGCACAACTTCCTCTGGCTTTGCATTTTTTTTAAGATTTGTACTATCTTTCTCAAGATAACAAAGAAATTTAGTGGTGCAGATAACCAATCCTTGCATCTAACCACATTTCATACCCCGGTAATCTGCAGTGCATGGTGTCTGACAACTGCAAAACCAATGTGCCTTACAGTAATGTCGCACAGAAAGATCACCAAAGCCCTTGTATGTCATTCAATTGCTTAATTTCAGCAACACCATTGCCATTTATGGGAGCATGTGCTCTACCCCCACATTTTGGTGCAATCCAGGCAAAAAGCAAGATCCTGGATTAATTGTGATCACACAAGGGGTCATGGGGGGAGGGGGTGAATTCTCAAATACTATCTCCCAAAATGGACCTTGCTTTTCAAACAAACTGCTAGAAGAACTCAGTGGGCCATGCAGCATCTGTGGAGGCAAGAAGGTAGTTGAAAGTTTGTGTCAGATGCAGGGTCAACCCAAAGCGTTGACTGTTGCTTTGCCTCCACACATGTTGCTCCACCTAAGGAATTGCTCCAGCACCTGCATTTCTCCATGATTTAATGTCACATTTGCCTCTCCCAGGGTTTCAGGAGGTGTAGTATGTGCTCAACTGAAATACTCTTAAATGTATGTATTCAAATTGTGTGGCACTGACAGATCAACCAGAGGCAATTTTGTGTCCTGTCATTGTTCATAAGGATAAACAATAATTCTCAATCAGGCTTGGGGATACAATTAACTGAAAACACAGAATGTCATTGACTGATGTGATCACACTTATTTAACTAAAAATAACGATAGAAAATGTTTGCTGGCCTGAAAGTAGCCGCCATGAATTCCCAGTCTGTAGTCAAGGTGTGCAGTTCACTTCACTGCTTTTACAAAGCATGCAGGAAACAACCTGATCTTAATTAAGTCATTATGGCAGGTTATTTGCTTAAGAAGAGTTGTTGACTTCCAGTACATGAAATGATATTTTATGTGAGATGGTAAATTGCGGATGTTATTCCTGGTCACGAGTAAGAAGTGCATCATTGCATTATTTATTGGTACCATTATTGCTTCACCTACTGGACAGAGAGTGGATTTCTTCACATCAGAGTGCCAGATGTCTGCAATTGACTTTTCCATTAGTTGTAGGATGCCTTCAAGAACTTTTTGCAGCTCTGAAGCCTGATCGTCAAAGCCAAAAAGGACCAAAACTTTCAGTAAGCTGTGAATTTCACCTGGACAAAAAAAAACAGAAAACAACAACCTCAGAAAACAGGCTTAAGATTTAAAATTCATGTAAATAAATTTTTAAAAATCATAAGCAACAACTAAGCTGAAAATAAGGAATTCAGACATGAATTAGCTAAGCTTCAAAATATTAGATTTGTAAAAGTTAAGGTTAAATTTAAAAATGGTTAAATACAAAGATCAGGAAACAGCAGGATGAGCTCAGTTATTACTTGCTTCTGCCTTTGAACTAGGTGCTACATTTCAAGTTCCACGTCAGAAAGCTGAATACAAGCCCAAAGCTGGCACTCTAATGCAGTAACTGAGGGGAATTGCACTAAGGTGCTAGCTTTTCATGGAAGTCAATTGCCTCCCCGATACTAGTAAGCTAGCCTATGGAAATGTATAGTGCCCTACCACCATCCAACTATCATCAACATCATTAAATAACAAATGTTTATTTTAACACTGTATCTCAATACTGCTCTGCATGCTTGGAGAGCACAAATTGCCCACCATGTTTCCTACATTACAGTAGTACATACATCCAAAGTATTTCATTGACAGTAAAGTTATGGAAGAAGTCAAAGAAAGCCAAACTTACACTTTGCCTCTTAAATTAAC